>NC_083827.1:4502307-4583624 GCF_015708825.2 Lethenteron reissneri
CACCCTCCCCTCCCCACCCAGCCCCTCCCCACCCTCCCCACCCAGCCCCTCCCCACCCTCCACTCCCCACCCAGCCCTTCCCCACCCAGCCCCTCCCCACCCTCCCTACCCAGCCCCACCCCTCCCACCCCCCACCCAGCCCCTCCCCACCCTCCCCACCCAGCCCCTCCCCACCCTCCCCACCCAGCCCCTCCCCACCCTCCCCATCCGGCCAGCGCCAAGCCCGGCCGCCTTTGTCTCTCCAGTGGCGATGTTTACACACCGTACCAGGTACTCATTTGAGGCTGAGTCGACCTAGGGGAGGCCCATGACCGGTTCAGAGAATCGTCACCGGTGTTGGCCGTGAGCGGGAATGGAACCCAAATACACACACAGCGACACACGCATACGTGAAGACACACAGAGCCATACGCAAAGACAAGAATTACGGGACCTCTAAAGCCTCAACAGACTTTTAGCGAGCACCGATGGCGCGCGCACACACACACGCGAATAAAAACACATTCACAAACACACAGAAAGCCAAACCCAAAACAAATAAACACTGCAAATATACACGCAAGCTACACACGCGCATGCACAACCACACAGCGACACACTTAACAATACACGCATGAACCGCATGCACAAACGTACACACAACGGTACGGATAACCACACACAACACAACCACACAAACCTATAAACGGCGCACACCACACGACGCACAAGCGTACACGAATGCACGTGACGGGCAAATTGACTAATTTTTTTTTTTTTTCACGGGATGAGAAGAGTCCTCAGTTCCTCCGCAGCGTCGGTTATTTCGGTTAAGAAAATATTCTGTGGTAATTTTCAGTTCCCCGCTCCGCTCCGGCTGCGAGGCGAAAGCGAGCGATTTGAGAGAGAGCGAGCGAGTGAGCGGGTAGAGGAGCGAGCGAGCCGGTGGAAGAGCGAGTGAGTGAGTATAAGATTGAGTGAGTGAGTAGAAGAGTGAGTGAGTGGAAGAGTGAGTGAGTGAGTGGGTAGAAGAGTGAGTGAGTGAGTAGAAGAGTGAGTGAGTAGAAGAGTGAGTGAGTGGGTAGAAGAGTGAGTGAGTAGAAGAGTGAGTGAGTGGGTAGAAGAGTGAGTGAGTGAGTAGAAGAGTGAGTGAGTAAGTAGAAGAGTGAGTGGGAAGAAGAGTGAGTGAGTAGAAGAGTGAGTGAGTAGAATAGTGAGTGAGTGAATAGAAGAGTGAGTGGGTAGAAGAGTGAGTGAGTGAGTAGAAGAGTGAGTGAATAAGTAGAAGAGTGAGTGAGTGAGTAGAAGAGTGAGTGAGTGAGTAGAAGAGTGAGTGAGTGAGTAGAATAGTGAGAGAGTGGGTAGAAGAGTGAGTGAGTAGAAGAGTGAGTGAGTGGGTAGAAGAGTGAGTGAGTGAGTAGAAGAGTGAGTGAGTGAGTAGAAGAGTGAGTGAGTGAGTAGAAGAGTGAGTGAGTGGGTGAGTAGAAGAGTGAGTGAGTAGAGGAGTGAATGAGTGAGTAGAAGAGTGAGTGAGTAGAAGAGTGAGTGAGTAGAAGAGTGAGTAAGTAGAAGAGTGAGTGAGTAGAAGAGTGAGTGAGTGAGTAGAAGAGTGAGTGAGTAGAAGAGTGAGTGAGTGAATAGAAGAGTGAGTGAGTGAGTAGAAGAGTGAGTGAGTGAGTAGAAGAGTGAGTGAGTAGAAGAGTGAGTGAGTAGAAGAGTGAGTGAGTAGAAGAGTGAGTGAGTGAGTAGAATAGTGAGTGAGTGGGTAGAAGAGTGAGTGAGTGGAAGAGTGAGTGAGTAGAAGAGTGAGTGAGTGAGTGGTGAGAGAGTGAGTGAGTAGATGAGTGAGTGAGTGGGTAGAAGAGTGAGTGAGCGGGTGGAAGGGCGAGTGAGGGGGTGGACGAGTGAGTGAGTCAGTAGAAGGGCGAGTGAGTGAGTGAGTAGGTGAGTAGAAGAGTGAGTGAGTGAGCGGGTGGATGAGTGAGTGAGTGGGTAGAAGAGTGAGTGAGTGGGTAGAAGAGTGAGTGAGTGGGTTGAAGAGTGAGTGAGTGAGCGGGTGGATGAGTGAGTGAGTAGAAGAGTGAGTGAGTGAGTGGTGAGTGAGTAGAAGAGTGAGTAGAAGAGTGAGTGAGTGAGTGAGTGGGTGGATGAGTGAGTGAGTGGGTGGGTGGATGAGTGAGTGAGTGGGTGAGTAGAAGAGTGAGTGAGTAGAAGAGTAAGTGAGTGAGTGGATGAGTGAGTGAGTGGGTGGATGAGTGAGTGAGTGGGTGGGCGAGCGACAGAGGAGGGAGACTGAATTGCGACTTTGCCTGCCGCGCGTCATTTCTGCATGAGAGCGATCGGCGACCTTTTTAATTTTCCTTTCTTATTAAAAAATAAAATAAAAAATTCCACGCAACGCTGAGCAGCGGCGAGATGCGAAGGGCGGGCGAGCGAGCAGGCGGGGCGAGAGATGGTGAGAGCGAGGGAGAGATGGGGAGAGATGGGGAGAGAGAGATGGTGAGAGCGAGAGATATGGGGAGGGATGGGGAGAGAGAGATGGGGAGAGCGAGGGAGAGATGGGGAGAGATGGGGAGAGATGGGGAGAGAGAGATGGGAAGGGACGGGGAGCTCTGCATGCAGTTATGAGCTACCCGTCGGAGGCCGTCGGACTGCGAGAAGGGCTGCGTGCAGAACGAGAGAGAGAGAGCGAGAGAGTTAGCGAGAGATGGGGGTTTACATGAAGCAAAGTTACTTAAAAAAATATTACGAAATGATGAATGAAGCAAAGTGCCGACTACACCGAGCATCTTCTTGTTTCCACTGATGGTAAAAAAAGAGATGGGGAGAGAGATGGGGAGAGATATTGGGGGAGAGAGATGGAAAAAGATGGGGAGAGAGATGGGGAGAGATATGGGGAGAGTGAGCGAGAGATGGGGGTGGGTTAAGCACGAGATGGGACGAGTGAGCGAGCGAGAGATGGGGAGAGTGGACAAGAGATGGGGAGAGCGAGCGAGAGATGGGGAGAGAGAGATGGGGAGAGATGGGGAGAGTGAGATGGGGAGAGAGAGATGGGGAGAGAGAGATGGAGAGAGATGGGAAGAGAGAGATGGGGAGAGTGAACAAGAGATGGGTTGAGAGCGAGAGACGTCAATGTTTGATGACCCCCCGGGGAGAGACGGCACGGCTCGGTGTTGCTGTTGAGATTAAGGGGCCGTGGTGGTGGTGGCTTCAGGGGTGATGATGAATGTGTGGATGCGGGCTGCTGTTGTTGTTGGTGGTGGTGGTGATATTGTTGGTGTTTGTTGAGAGTCCCATGATGATTACTGAATGAATGTGGCGGTGGTGGCGGTGGTGGAGTGGTGGCGGAGTGGTGGCGCTGTTCGTTGATGTCATGGCACTGCTGGTAATGGTGGTGGTGGTGATGATGATGATGAAAGTGGCAATATTGATGTTGTTTCGGTAAATTCACGTAGAAGGGAAATAATAAAATAATATAAATATAAAACAAATTTACCGAAAGAACCGAGAATATGAATCCCTGCAGTCACGAAAGCTTTAAATACAATTTTAATATTCATGTTGTTAGTGCTACCTATTGTGGTCATGTTGGTACTGCGGGTTCGAGTGCGAACATTCGATGGATGTGGTGGTTGCGAAAACCTGAACCGGTCCCGGGCCTCGCCTAGGTCTACTCAGCCTCAAATGAGTACCTGGTGCGGTGTGTAACCATCGCTACTCGGGAGACAAAGGAGGCCCGTGCGTGGTGTTGGCCACCCACCCCCTCGTGTGCCGTTCATAGGTGCTCGCTAACAGCACTTGCCTAACAGGCTGGGGATCTTAAGCCAGTCGTAATCTTGAATGATCTCCCATCTGAATTGAACGCATCAACATTGACGCCTTCGCTTTGCTCCGTGTAGCTGATACGCACCGTAACGACGATAGCCGTCCGTCTGGCGAGGAAAGCCTCGCAGCCAGTCGGCAGAATCACTTTCAGGAGGGTCCTGCATTGGACACGTTTGGCACATTCCCTCTGGCGAAGTCGTGTTGCTCTGCGGGACGAGACATGAAAGCCCCGGGTGAACCCCGCAAGCCGAGTGGAGATTACTTTTTTAAAATCCTTTATATTAAGTTCACTTGCTTGCTTGCTTGCGCGCTTACGACCGTGCAAATCTTTCGGTCGTTTTTTAACCCACTTCCCGTGATGCAATCGAGCTGACGTTTTGCACACAGACTCGTTGTGCGTGACAATTTTCCCAAATTTTACACTTTTTAGGTAAAAACAAATTATATTTAATTACCTATTGCTTAATGGTAGCAGGCAATCATCTGACCCATAGGTGGCAGCCATCTCAAGCCAGAGGACGAGAGGACTCTAGCCGCCCGTTTCAAAGACCAAAGGTGGGCTGGGTTGTGGCCAATTGATTTATAGTGAAAAACTTTGTTTTTACGGGTTAATTTTTTTTAAACACCGTACGTTATGTGTGTACATGTGTATGTTGAACTTGCTTCACATCACCGTACGTAGCCAACTAACCCAACACGAAAAACTCAACACAAAAAAGTAGCTGTCAATAAATGAGCTACTATGAGACATCTCCTTTACCAGTGGCAAAATATAGTAGTAAACATGATGCCTTGTATAAAGGTGTCCGTTTTTTTGTACCAGTTGAAACGGTAAAAACCTGTCACTATAATATGTCAATGTTTAAAAGTGTGGTGAAAACGACCCCACATATGTGGAGGCCTATCATCCAGCAGTGGATTTAGCAAGCGGCTCTACCTCATTCTAATCAATCTTTTGTAATGATATTCAATTATAAATCTTAATAGCATTTTACCAACATGGTGCACATACCATGCAGATATATACTTGCATTCAAACTTACAGATACACGCGTTAATATACGTACTATACATATACAGGCCTGCGTGGAAATATATAGCAGATGAAAATACGACGTTACGCGCGCAAGCACAGAAGGATATATACACAAGGCCACTTTCTAGCACGTACATAGACATATACAAACACACACACACACAGATACATATATACGATTCTACACAATGCAAATGCCTTGTACCGAACATGCGAACACATCAACGACATCCGCTCGAGACGACTTATTTATTTATTATCGCGAAACACGAATTAATTTCACACCCGTGCGTACATATTAAATTGGGGAGCGGTGGCGCAGCGGTTAGCGCACTGCACTATGAACCCCCTCTAACCCCCCCCGCCACCCCCCCCCCCCCCGGCGGACCCGAGTTCAATTCTTAGTCTTGGGTTTTTTTCGGTAAAGTCACGTAGGTAAAAAAAGAATAAAAATAAAATAAAATAATAATAAATGTTATTTAATTTAGTAATTTTCATGTTGTATTATTTTATTATAATTTTTATTTTAACCCACGTGACCGAAAACAACCTAAGAGTATGAATCGTTGCAGTCACGAAAGCTTCAACTCTGGAATTCAATTCTTAGCCTTGGCGAGCAAAATCCGTATGGGTTGCTTGGGTCGAGGGGGACCCCCCCCCCCCCAACACCGCCCACCTCCCCCAAGCAACCCACGCTGGCTGGTCAGAGTGGTGAAGTATGGTTAAACAACCCCACCCCCCCAACAAACGACACTGCCAGCGGATTGACAAACGGCCGTAAGATGTTGCGATTTACAAAATGATGACCAAATACGTCACGAGCGCGCCACGTGCATGTGCACGCGATGTCCGCAAGCAGCGGATTACGCACCGAGGCTGATCTGGACTCAGGTGATGTTCTAGATGGGTTTGGGGAACCGGACATTTGTGGTCGACGCGCCGCTTTAAATAAAAACGTTCGCGAGAAGAAACGTCCCGCGTCTTTCTCGGGGTTCCCCAATCGGGGCCCCCGACAATTTTTTTGCCGAGGTTTGATTGACTTCGCTCGCAGGGGCGTTCTTAAAAGTTCCGCGCTGATCGGAGCGTCCGGTGCGATCGCCGTCGCTCGATCGCACCGCCGGCGGACCGAGTAATTCGCCTCCCACGTGCGACGGCTCAAGCCGATGAGAAAGCGAGCATTGCCCGCCTGCTCGCTGGACGTGAGCGCGTGTGTCGTGAACACGCACTTCCGCACACTCGTATTAATAACATTCGTTGCGCGTATAATCAGCGTCATCATAATAATGCCGTGCAATTATCGGCCTTAAATGAGTACTTGATGCGCGTGCGCGTGTGTGTGAACGTCGGCGCTTGGGGAGACAAAGGTGGCTGAGTGTGGTGTTGCCAACACCACCACCACCACCACCCCCGTGTCGTCTTGGCCTTAATAGGTGCTCGCTAACAGAAGTCTCTCCGGCTGCACGGAGGAGGGGGGGGGGGGATCTTTGTCGTGCAAAAACAAAAAACCCACCACGGACGAAGATCAAACTCGGCGTGCCGGGCTCATGGCGATTCCCGTAAAGCAAATACGCGCACAGCGACACGCGCACAGCGACACGCGCACAGCGACACGCGCACGCACGAAGACAACCCATCGACAAAGATGTCCCCGCGTGCCGGTCGGGGCGAGTGCCGTTCGCGAGGAGCTGCGCCGATGAAGCCAACGGGGGTGGCGGTGGTGACGTGGCCATAACCACGCCTGGCCGCCTTTGTCTCCCCGGTGCTGATTTGAGGCCGAGTTGACCTAGCGGGAGCCCAGGAGCGGTCGGGATATACACCGGCGGTGTTTGGCCGCAAGAGAGAATCCAAATTCGGGTTCGTAGCGCAGCGCGCTAACCACTGCGCCACCGCTCGCCGCAAATCTCCGCCTTACACACGCGCTCCGCACACTTGAATATATAAAGACAAAGATCCCCCGTATAGCTTACAGACTGTAGGGGCAAGTGCTGTTAGCGAGCACCTATTAAGGCCGGAACGGTACACGAGGGGGTGGGTGGCCAGCACCACGCCCGACCGCCTTTGTCTCCTCAATGGCAATGTTTACACACCGCATCAGGTACTCATTTAAGGCTGAGTCGACCTAGGGAGAGGCCCAGGACCGGTTCATATAATCGTCACCGGTGTTAGCCGTGAGCGGGAATCGAACCCGGGTCGCCAGGTTCATAGCGCAGCGCGCTAACCGCTACACCTTCGCTGTATATATATGAATATATACACACACACACAACGTTTTACAAATCCCACGCTAACACAGAGTGTCGCGCTAATTATCCACGTTGGGCGCCACAAGTACATTATTGGCAGCGGAGAAAGAAAAAACCCAAAGCAGCGAAGCCTTTATTACATCTCAAACACGAATGAGATGAGATCCACGGCTCACGTTCGTGCAGCAATTATCTCCACACTCGGGGGTCAGATGTAGGCTGGACCTTTCTTTAATACACCACCACCGCCATCATCGTCGTCGTCGTCGTTGTCGCGTTCAGGCGTTCGCCCGGTCTTCCTCCCGTTATTATTAATCAATGTATTCCTTAAAAAAATTACAAATCCCATCCCTGCCTCGTAAAATTATATTTCCTCTCGCTCGATATTACGAACATTCTATACTTTATTTTTTTTTTATCCGTGCGCGTGTGCCGCGCCAGGTGAGAGATATTGCTAATTTTTTTTGTCGCTTAATTGAGTGACGGACCGTTACTCCCGGAATCATCAGAATCTTGTATTAATATTGGAGGAATCCGATGAGCTATGAAGCTTTTTTTCACAGCGCCTCCATGGAACCGTGGGTTCTATTTCATTCCCGGGCCGGTCCGATTCCTTTTTCTGTATTTTTTTTGGGGGGGTATTTCTTTCCCCCACATTTTTGTTCAAAACATATCGAAGAAAAAAAAAGTTCCACAGAAATAAAAAAAAAACGCTATCGGCCTCGGTGCCATGAGACTCGAGAATCCGCCCGGTTTACTATCGCAGGGCATCGCGGCAGGGGGACCCCCCCACTCCCAGTGGCAGCTATCCCTGCATGGCACGAAAGTTAACGCTGCGGCGAGCGGCCAGCCAGTGTGTCCACGCAGTCGGTGGCTTTGATGCTGAAGGGTAGCGATAAAAGTTTAATTTGTTTAATTTCGTTTGTTCGTATTCAAAAGAACATTACGATGAGTGGACCCACCCCGGCCACTCGCTCACTCACCGGCAGTCGACTGCTTCCCCTCTTACATCGCTACAACCGCAACGATTTGTCGTTCCCGTGAACGCCGCCCGTCGATTCGTTCGCCCGTGTTTGGAGACTGACTCAGGTCACAACAACGCACTCACTCATTCACTCAGCCGCTCACTCAGCCACTCACTCAGCCACTCACCCACTCACTCATTCACTCACCCTACCACTCACCCACTCACTCAGCCACTCACCCAACCGCTCACCGACTAACTCACCCAACCGTTCAAATCACCCGCTCACTCACCCACTCACTCAGCCATTCACCCTCCCACACACCGACTCACTCAGCCACTCACCCAACCGCTCACTCACCCGCTCACTCACCCACTAACTCATTCACTCACCCTACCACTCACCGACTGACTCAGCCACTGACCCTCCCACTCACTGACTCACTCAGCCACTCACCCTACCGCTCATTCACCCGCTTACTCACCCACTCACTCATTCACTCACCCTACCACTCACCGACTCACTCACCCAACCGTTCACTCACCCGCTCACTCAGCCACTCACTTATTTACTCACCCTACCACTCACCGACTCACTCAGCCACTCATCCAACCGCTCACTCACCCGCTCAGTCACCCGCTCACTCAGCCACTCACTCGCCCACCCTCCCTCCCACTCACCCACTCAGCCACTGGTATCGAGTACAACTCCGACAGTGCTATTTGTTGCTGGCCGCTCGACGCTTTGGCATCGATGGGCCCCGTGTTCAGCAACTGTTTGTACACATGCACATATTACACGCATCGCCATTTAAACCCCCGAGCTCAGTGCGACCAGAAAAAAAACCGGAGCCAAAGGTAACACGGTGACGACGGAATAACAACACCAACATTTTGGGTGAAAAAACATTGAAACGCCGAACGAATCGACGAATTCAACTCCGAACAGGTTCCCGTGTTTGCAGACGTGACTGCCCTTGCCAATGACGTCTGGCAAGCCAAGCGGCTCGTGTCCCAGCGAGCCGAGAATCACTGCTGATGAGACCCGGAGGGGCGAAACAGGGACGGAGTTGGTGCGCCTAAAGCCAAAAGGCAGATGGAGTGAAAACATCTTCAGACATGATAATTGTTTTTTTAACCTTTTGTCTGGCAACAAAACTGACACCTTTTTTACGAGGAGTCATGTTTGCATAGACTACAATACCTGCAGTCGTAATGCAAACAAAAAACATAACTCTGATAATGTATGCACTGTCCTTGAAGTTGATTGGTCCACACCCGAGACAGCTTTCCTTAGAGCCTAGTCTCATATGGTGTTGGACCAGATGACGCCAAAAGGCGCACAACTCAAAGACAATGCACCATCAGAGCATGAGAGCTCGGGGTAAGCATTTACACCATTGGAACCTCATTTGCCAGTAAAATAAATATATGATAATTGTTTTTTTACCCTTTTATCTGGCAACAAAACTGACACCTTTTTTACGAGGAGTCATGTTTGCATAGACCACAATACCTGCAGTCGTAATGCAAACAAAAAACATAACTCTGATAATGTATCCAATCAACTTCAAGGACAGTGCATACATTATCAGAGTTATGTTTTTGTTTGCATTACGACTGCAGGTATTGTGGTCTATGCAAACATGACTCCTCGTAAAAAAGGTGTCAGTTTTGTTGCCAGATAAAAGGGTAAAAAAACAATTATCATATATTTATTTTACTGGCAAATGAGGTACTAATGGTGTAAATCTTCAGACATATTCATGCGGAGACTGTATTTGGCCTACTCTTCCAGATGAGAGGTCTTCTGAGATGGTGTTAGAGGTAAAAGGGGCAGCCCTGCATTACCTCGTCTAACGCCCCTCTAAGAGGGTGTATTTGGCCTACTCTTTCACGCCGGCCAGTCAACTTGAAAGAGGATGGCAGTACTCACACATTACCACCACCACACAAGACCTGTCGATTGACTGACTTGCATATGTTTGTGTATGTTATTACTCAAATCGATTCTTGTAAATCACTTGCTGTTGTTACTTTTCACGTTCCCTCCACCCTGCTGTGGTCCTTGCTAAGTGACTGTGTGACTATATGGGTCTTTATTTAACTTCATGGATCTCTATGTAGCTCTATGGAATCTCTTTGTAACTCTACAAATCTCATTATACGTCTATGGATCTCTATGTACCACTATGGATATCTATGCAACTCTATGGATCTCTATGTAATTTGGGCTGTGGCTGTCCGTTTAACGCAGCCGCTTGACTCCATGGAAACGAAAGAAGTTCAACACCCGAACATACATAGACTCACACAAAGACCCATAGACTCACACAGACACCCACAGACTCACACAGACACCCACAGACTCACACAGAGACCCACAGACTCACACAGAGACCCATAGACTCACACAGAGACTCATAGACTCACACAGAGACCCATAGACTCACACAGAGACCCATAGACTCACACAGAGACCCATAGACTCACACAGAGACCCATAGACTCACACAGAGACCCATAGACTCACACAGAGACCCATAGACTCACACAGAGACCCATAGACTCACACAGAGACCCATAGACTCACACAGAGACCCATAGACTCGCACAGAAAACACATAGAATCACACAGAGACCCATAGACTCACACAGAGACCCATAGACTCACACAGAGACCCATAGACTCACACAGAGACCCATAGACTCACACAGAGACCCATAAATTCGCACAGAAAACACATAGAATCACACAGAGACCCATAGACTCACACAGAGACCCATAGACTCACAAAGAGACCCATAGACTCACACAGAGACCCATAGACTCACACAGAGACCCATAGACTCACACAGAGACCCATAGACTCACACAGAGACCCATAGACTCGCACAGAAAACACATAGAATCACACAGAGACCCATAGACTCACACAGAGACCCATAGACTCACACAGAGACCCATAGACTCACACAGAGACCCATAGACTCACACAGAGACCCATAGACTCACACAGAGACCCATAGACTCACACATAGACCCATAGACTCACACAGAGACCCATAGACTCACACAGAGACCCATAGACTCACACAGATAACCATTGACTCACACAGAGACCCATAGACTCACACAGAAACCCATAGACTCACACAGAGACCCATAGACTCACACATAGACCCATAGACTCACACAGAGACCCATAGACTCACACAGAGACCCACAGACTCACACTGAGACCCACAGACTCACACAGAGACCCATATACTCACACAGAGACCCATAGACTCACACAGAGACCTATAGACTCACACAGAGACCCATCGATTCACACAGAGACCCATAGACTTACACAAAGACCCATAGACTCACACAGAGACCCATAAACTCACACAAAAACCCATAGACTCACACAGAGACCCATAAACTCACACAAAAACCCATAGACTCACACAGAGACATATAGACTCACACAGAGACCCATAAACTCACACAGAGACCCATAGACACACACAGAGACCTATAGACTCACACATTGACCCATAGACTCACACATTGACCAATAGACTCACACAGAGACCCATAGACTCACACAGAGACCCATAGACTCACACAGAGACCCATAGACTCACACAGAGACCCACAGAGACCCTTAGACTCACACAGAGACCCATAGACTCACACAGAGACCCACAGAGACCCTTAGACTGACACAGAGACCCATAGACTCACACATTGACCTATACGGTCGTTTGTTGTCCTTCCCCAACACCTCCGATTCGCACGGTTGGCTACGTACGGTGCGAAAGAATCTTATTCCGCCCACGTGCGCCGCCGCACTCACGCTCGCGGCGCGAGTTGTCGTCGGCTTTGGCGGCAGTGCGGGTGAGCGGTGCGGGTGAGCGGGGCGGGTGAGCGGTGCGGGTGAGCGAGGGAACCTGGGCACCCACCTGAGCCTCGCCGAGAGATGCCCGGCAAAAAAAAGAAGCGTCGCGCGTGCGTTTTTGTGTTTTTGTTTCACTTGATGGATTTGCGTAAAGCATCTATAATCGCCGCTCGCAGACGGAGCAAAGGAAGTGAGATACGGGAGAGAGAGAGAGAAATATAAAAGCCTTCCAATTGCGGGTTTGCTTCTTGCTCGACGGCGGTGCGCTCGGTACGAGCTCGCTGCGAGCGGATGACGGAAGTTAAGAGATGAATATCGGTCAACGGTAAAAAAAAATTTATAGAAAAAAATTAATATAATTCTGATCAGATGAGCCGTTTTTGCTTTTTCGTCCGTCACCGCTCGCTCGTTCAACGCCGCATCTCACCCCAACACCCCCCACGATGGAATTAGTATGTTAGAAAACATATCTACCATTGGGCCTCTTTGTATTTACTATATATTGATACACACACACAAACACGCGTGTCAAATATTAATGAGAGGCGCGATGAATGAAATGAATAAGAATGAAACCAATCGTCGTAATTTCGGTCAGACACGTTCTCCTAAGCCCGGCGTCCTGTGTTGCGATTGGCCCTCCCCGTACGTGGCTACAAAGATAATTAAGCGACGCAAATTGTTAATTATTTCAATAGGGTACCGTTTCATATATTTGTATATGCGTGTGTGTGTATATACACAAGGATATATATAGTAAAATCTAATTCCCATCAGATGCGCGCTTTTAGCTCAAAGTCCTGTGTTCCCCTAGCCATGCCTGGGCAAAGAAATTAAGAGGTGAAAAAAAATAAAGGGAAGGGGGGTGGGGGGGGGGGGCTCGGGGGGGGGGGGGGCTGGGTGGGGGGGCTCGGGGGGGGGGGGCTGGGTGGGGGGGGTCGGGGGGGGGCCATTAGCAAAATTGGCTTGAGAAAGCCAAAAAAGATTGAAGCTAATTTGGCCTGTCTCCGGCCAAAGAGTGTGAAAATGATTGAACAGAGCACTTGGGGGTTTTGCGCTATGGTTTGTTGGGGCCGTGGGGAGAAGGGGAGAGGGGCGGAGGGAGGGAGGGGGGTACGAGGGGTAACAGGGGAAAGAGATGAGGAGGAAGAGGAGGAGGGGGGGGGGCGATTCTGAGTGGTAATGTAACTTCTCGGCATCTTAAGTGGAAAAATGAATAAAAACGCGCTAATGCGGTTAGGAATAAAACGTGCGTTTCATGCGCCCCTATGTCCCGACTACATCTGGGATAAGTGCTGATGTGCGTACGTGCGTGTGTGCGTGTGTGCGTGTGTGCGTGTGCGCGTGTGCGTGTGTGCGCGTGTGCGCGTGTGTGTGCGTGTGTGTGTGCGCGTGCGTGTGTGCGCGTGTGTGCGTGCGTGTATCGGCGCCATCACCGTCATCAGCCACGGTCAATCCGCTGCTGGATAAAACCACAGCGCTTCCCTCCCCCCCCGCACCTCGCACACCACCGCCCCCCCCCCCCCGACGGCCCGCACCGTTCACCACTCCGCGGTGGAACCGATCCAAGGAGCGCTCGCACGCGAGCCGATGTCGTCGCTCGAGCTCATCGATGGGACGTCCGCTCGGAATGGGACGCGTCCCGTTACTTATGTAGAGAAGTTGCGACGGACGCACTCGTAGACGGAGGTAAGTTAAGGGCTTCCGCCAGGGTTTATTAAAGCTGTTACAATACTACACAGCAGGGTACACAACTCCCAGGGGCTAGGGGTCCTACTCTGAGTCCGGGTCCCAGCCGGCTAGCTCCGGTCTCTCTCTCTCTCGTGTCGGATCGTGGAGTCTGCCGACTCCACCGAGCGGAGAGAGAAGCACCTCTACGGCTACCACCGGCTTCTCCCCAGATTCACTATTCTGCCGACTCCACCGACACACACACAGACACACACACACACAGACAAAGACACACACACAGACACACACACAGACAAAGACACACACACAGACACACACACAAACACACACACAGACACACACACACAGACACGCACCTCTACGGCTACCACCGGCTTCTCCCCAGACTCACTATTCGATCCCTCTCTCTACCCCTGGTTCCCTCTTCACCCTTGCTACTCTACCCGTTCCCACAGTGACCCCGCTTACGTCACGGGGTCTCCCTTAAGTACCCTAGAAGACGTGACGTCATCGCACTGAACGGCACACCTGACGTCACGTCCCCATTTTACTCCTCTACACTTACATTATTTTAGTGCGCGAGCGAGCGCGCGTCTGCGTGTGTATATCAGGTGTGTATATAGTGGGGAGCGGTGGTGGATTGGTAAGCGCGCTACGTTACGAACCTGGCGACCCGAGTTCAATTCCCGTTCACGGCAAACACCAATGACGATAACTATCTGAACTGGTCATGGGCCTCTCCTAGGTCGACTCAGCCTCAAATGAGTATCTGGTGCGGTGTGTATACATCGCCACTGGGGAGACAAAGGCTTCCGGGCGTGGTGTTGGCCACCCACTCCTTCGTGTGCCGTGCCGGCCTTCATAGGTGCTTGCTAACAGCACATGCCCCAACAGTATGTTAAGGCTATACGGGGGATCTTTGTCTTTGTAAACAAGTGGGGAGTGACAGTGTAGTGGTTAGCGCGCTACGCTACGAACCTGGCGACCCGAGTTCGATTCCCATCCACGGCCCACACCGGTGGCGATTATCTGAACCATTCCTAGGCCACCTCTAGGTCGACTCAGCCTCAAATGAGTACCTAGTGCGGTGTGTAAACATCGCCACTGGTTAGACAAAGGTGGCCGGGCGTGGCACTGGCCACCCTCTCACAGCGTGCGCTGTGCTGAGCTTCAGACGTGGTCCAGAACAGCACTTGCCCCAACAGTCTATGTAGGTTATTTGGGGGAACTTTGTCTTTGTGTGGGATTGTATAATTACAATTATACACACAAATGTGAATACTGTGTGCTGTGGTATATATCTGTGTATATTTCCACATGCTTTCCATTTGATTGAAACCTCAAACATATATAATCTGTACTTTCAAATGTTAAAATACGTTATGGACAAAAAATATGAATGTTTTGGGCTGTGAAAGTGTCTTATTTATAATGATGATGATAACAATGATGATTCAGTTAAGCCAAAGTGTAAAGTGTGGAGTGAATGTTTAAGTCCACGTTTAAAACAGGATACAACTATGTGTTACAATTGTTGCTGTGAGAAAGAATGTCCCTTTCAAAGACTAATATTATACTATGGAAATGTACAGATGCGTAGGTAAACAGGTAGGTAGGTTAAGTAGAGATATAGATTGGTTAGTAGGTATGTGGGTTTGTAGATAGGTCAATTATCATGGGTAGGTAGGTTTGCAAGTAGGTAAATAGGTGGGTTGATAGGTGGGTATGGTCACAGGCAGGTAAAGTGGGTAGAGGCAGGTAAGTGGGAAGGAAGGTGGGGAGAAAAACAGGTAGGTAAGTAGGTAGGTGGGTAGGTAGGCAGGTGGGTAGGTGGGTCAATAGGTAGGTGGGTAGGTGAGTAGGCAGGTGGGTAGGTGAGTGGGTAGATAGGCAGGTGGGTAGGTGAGTAGGTGAGTAGGCAGGTGGGTAGGAGAGTGGGTAGGTGGGTAGGTGAGTAGGTAGGTGGGTAGGTGAATGGGTATGTAGGCAGGTGGGTAGGTGAGTAGGTGAGTAGGAGAGTGGGTAGGTGGGTAGGTGAGTAGGCAGGTGGATCGGAAGATAAGCAGGTAGATAATTTAATTATAAAAATTGTAAAATCATCTGGGCACACACACACATTTCATACACGTGTCTAATAATACTTGGCAGCCGTTTGTCAATCCCCGGCTGGATGAAGACCTCCCCATTGCACCGTCCAAGTCACGGCGGTTGCTTGACCGTACACTTCACAGTACACTTCACCGTACGCTTCACCGTACACTTCACTGTACGCTTCACCGTACGCTTCACCGTACACTTCACAGTACACTTCACCGTACACTTCACCGTACACTTCACCGTACACTTCACAGTACACTTCACCGTACACTTCACCGTACACTTCACCGCACACTTCACCGTACACTTCACCGTTCACTTCACCGCACACTTCACCGTACACTTCACCGTACACTTCACCGCACACTTCACCGCTCACTTCACCGTACACTTCACCGTACGCTTCACCGTACACGTCACCGTACACTTCACCGTACACTTCACCGTTCACTTCACCGCACACTTCACCGCACACTTCACCGTACACTTCACCGCACACTTCACCGTACACTTCACCATACACTTCACCACACACTTCACCGCACACTTCACCGTACGCTTCACCGTACACTTCACCGTACACTTCACCGCACACTTCACCGCACACTTCACCGCACGCTTCACCGTACACTTCACCGTACACTTCACCGTTCACTTCACCGTACACTTCACCGCACACTTCACCGTTCACTTCACCGTACACTTAACCGTACGCTTCAACGTACACTTCACTGTACACTTCACCGTACACTTCACCGTACACTTCACCGTTCACTTCACCGCACACTTCACCGTTCACTTCACCGTACACTTCACCGCACACTTCTCCGTTCACTTCACCGTATACTTCACCGTACGCTTCAACGTACACTTCACCGCACACTTCACCGTACACTTCACCGTACACTTCACCGTACACTTCAACGTACACTTCAACGTACGCTTCACCGTTCACTTCACCGTACACTTCACCGTACACTTCACCATACACTTCACCGTACACTTCAACGTAGACTTCACCGTACACTTCACCGCACATTTCACCGTTCACTTCACCGTACACTTCACCGTACACTTCAACGTACACTTCAACGTACGCTTCACCATTCACTTCACCGTACACTTCACCGCACACTTCACCGCACACTTCACCGTTCACTTCACCGTACACTTCACCGCACACTTCACCGTTCACTTCACCGTACACTTCAACGTACACTTCACCGTTCACTTCAACGTACACTTCAACGTACGCTTCACCGTTCACTTCACCGCACACTTCACCGTTCACTTCACCGCACACTTCACCGTACACTTCACCGTACACTTCACCGTACACTTCACCGTACACTTGACCGTACGCTTCAACGTACACTTCACCATACACTTCACTGTACGCTTCACCGTACACTTGACCGCACGCTTCACCGTACACTTCACCGTACACTTCACCGTACACTTCACCGTACACTTCACCGCACACTTCACCGTACACTTCACCGTACACTTCACCGTACACTTCACCGTACACTTCACCGTACGCTTCACCGTACACTTCAACGTACACTTCACCGTACACTTCACCGTACACTTCACTGTACACTTCACCGTACACTTCACCGTACACTTCACCGTACACTTCACCGTACACTTCACCGCACACTTCACCGTACACTTCACCGTACACTTCAACGTACACTTCACCGTACGCTTCACCGTACACTTCACCGTACACTTCACCGTACACTTCACCGCACACTTCACCGTACACTTCACCGTACACTTCACCATACACTTCACCGCACGCTTCAACGCACACTTCACCATACACTTCACCGTACACTTCACCGTACACTTCACCGTACACTTCACCGTACACTTCACTGTACACTTCAACGTACACTTCACCGTACACTTCAACGTACACTTCACCGTACACTTCACCGTACACTTCACCGTACACTTCAACGTACACTTCAACGTACACTTCACCGTACACTTCAACGTACACTTCACCGTACACTTCACCATACACTTCACCGTACACTTCACCGTACACTTCAATGTACACTTCACCGTACACTTCAACGTACACTTCACCGTACACTTCACCGCACACTTCACCATACACTTCACCGTACACTTCACCATACACTTCACCGCACGCTTCAATGCACACTTCACCGTACACTTCACCGTACACTTCACCGTACACTTCACCGTACACTTCACCGCACACTTCACCGTACACTTCACCGTACACTTCACCGTACGCTTCACCGTACGCTTCACCGCACACTTCACCGTACACTTCACCGTACGCTTCACCGCACGCTTCACCGTACACTTCACTGTACACTTCACCGTACACTTCACCGTACACTTCACCGTACGCTTCACCGTACACTTCACCGCACACTTCACCATACACTTCACCGTACACTTCATCATACACTTCACCGCACGCTTCAATGCACACTTCACCATACACTTCACCGTACACTTCACCGTACACTTCACCGTACACTTCACCGCACACTTCACCTCGCGCTGCGTCTGTTATCATATCTCTTCACAAATGCAGCTCGTGCGATAGCAACGATAATGACGACGCTGATGAAACGGGATAGATCTTTGCCGAATTGCGTGAGTTGGGATCAGCGATGCACCGCGTTGGAGACACGACGGAGATGATGACGATGAAGATGACGACGAAGATGATGACGGCGACGACGATGATGACGATGATGAAGATGATGAAGATGATGACGACGACGATGATGAAGATGATGACGACGATGGTGATGAAGATGACGATGATGGCTCCAAAATCCACGGCGCTCTCGCTCCGGAGAAGGCGGCCGGATCGTGGAATGCAAAGGCCACAGAGCCGCGTTCGTTTACCACGGTTCGCTTAACACCTCGCAACAAACGTATATTATTATTGTAAAAATACATCTTATATGTTCTTACGGGAAAAATAATAATCGTTCGTCCCGGTTTTGTTTAATGGGACTCTGAATTACCTTTTTTTATTTTGCTTCGCAAGAGGCCTTGGAAAAAACCCGAAAAATAAAAAATGTTTTAATTTTGTCAAAACATTGTTTGGTTACGGCAGAGATATTGATTTAGTATGCCGAGCATTAAGGGCAATATGAGGAATGGGGTGGCTTTTGATTTTGTTGTTGACACGGAGCATTGCCGGGTGATGATTACTGCCACGATGCAAAACACCGTCGGGAAAGAAAAAAAACACTTCCTACGAGCCACGGAAACACGCGGGCCTACACCGGAATTCTCCTGCCACAGCGGCGGTGGTGGTGGTGGTGCTGGTGGTGGTGGTGGCGGTGGTGGTGGTCGTGGCGGTGGCGGTGGTGGTGGTGGTGGTGGCGGTGGTGGTAGTGGTGGTCGTGGCGGTGGTGGTGGTGGTGGTGGTCGTGGCGGTGGTGGTGCCGGTGGTGGTGGTGCCGGTGGTGGTGCCGGTGGTGGTGGTGGTGCCGGTGGTGGTGGCGGTGGTGGTGGGTGGTGGTGGTGGTGGTGGCAGCGATGTCAGTGGTGGTGGCGGTGGTGGTGGCGGCGATGGCAGTGGTGGTGGTGTCGGTGGTGGTGGCGGTGGTGGCGGTAGTGGTGGTGGTGGTGCCGGTGGTGGTGGTGCCGGTGGTGGTGGTGGTGGTGTCGGTGGTGGCGGCGATGGCAGTGGTGGTGGCGGTGGTGGAACGTTCAGTACAAACGGATTTGCGATCCACAGCCTCGCTGCCGGTTTTATTCTATCTAAACCCCCCACCCTTATCCCACGACCAACAGCAAAGACAAAGACCCCCCGTGTAGCGATCAAAGACTTTCCGGGCAAGTGCTGTTAGCGAGCACCTATGAAGGCCGCCATGCCACACGAGGGGGAAGGTGGCCAACGCCGTGCCCGGCAGCCTTTGTCTCCCTCGTGGCGACGTTTACACGCCGCACCAGAAACGTATTTGAGGCTGAGTCAACCTAGGGGAGGCCCAGGACCGGTTCAGATAACCGTCGCTGATGTTGGCCGTGAGCGGGAATCGAACTTACACAAACGCACAAGCTCCCAGACAGGTACTCGCATGCCCCATATGCACACACACACACACGTGCACTTGCACACACATATATAGACACAGCACACAGAACGCGCGCACACACAGACCCACGTGCATGGCGTGCGTACGGGAGCCTTCAAAAAACATATTTGCAAGAGTCCCAATTGGGAGCTAATGACAGAGATCGCAGCGAGAGAGCAGGAGTGGGTAGAGAGAGAGCGAGAGAGGGGGGAGAGAGAGAGAGAGGGGGGAGAGAGAGAGAGTCAATAGTTGTGGATTTTGGAGGTGGAAGAGCGAGCGGATGGAAGCTGTGGTCCTGGGAGACTCCTCGTGGCTTCCCCAGCATCTTCTGGCCAGCAGCGGCAGTAGCAGCCACCACCACCTCCTACACCACCACCACCACCTGCACTACCACCACCTCCTACACCACCACCACCACCTGCACTACCACCACCTACACCACCACCACCTGCACTACCACCCACACCACCACCTACACCAGCACCTCCACCACCTCCTACACCACCACCTCCTACACCACCACCACCACCTGCACTACCACCCACACCACCACCTACACCACCACCACTACCATCCACACCACCACCACCTACACGACGACCTACACCACAACCACCTCCTACACCTCCACCACCACACACACCACCACCACCTACACAACCACCTACACCACCACCTACACCACCACCACCCACACTACCACCACCTGCACCACCCACACCACCACCACCACCTACACCACCACCACCACTCACACCACCACCTGCACCACCCACACCACCACCACCTACACCACCACCACCTACACCACCACCACATCCTACACCACCACCACCACCACCACCCACACCACCACCACCTACACCACCACCACCACCTACACCACCACCACCTACACCACCACCTACACCACCAACACCACCTGCCCCACCACCACCTACACCACCTCCACCTGCACTACCACCACCCGCACCACCACCTACACCACCAATACCACCTGCCCCACCACCACCTACACCACCTCCACCTGCACTACCACCACCCGCACCACCACCACCCACACCACCAGCTACACCTCCTCCACCACCACCCGCACCCGGACCACCACCACCTCCATCATCTCCAGCACCAACACCACCACCACAGCCACCACGTCCACCACCACCTCCATCACCTCCACCATCACCGCCGCCACTGCCACCACCACTACCATCACCTCCTCCACCACCGCCTGCACCTCCTCCACCACCACCTGCACTACCACCACCACCACCTGCACCACCACCACCTGCACTACTACCACCACCACCACCTGCACCACCACCTGCACCACCACCACCTAAACTACCACCACCTCTACCACTACCTCCACCACCTGCACCACCACAACCTCCATCATCTCCAGCACAAACACCACCACCACCTCCATCACCTCCACCATCACCGCCGCCACCGCCACCACCACCACCACCTCCACCATCACCTCCACCATCACCTCCTGCACCACCACCACCAGGGAGCTGTTAACTTCAAATGCGAGAGAGAGAGGAAGTGTTCCTCAGCACAGCAGCAGCGAGCAGCATCGCACTCCGCCACTGCCGCTGCCTATAGCTATACATGATGTCTCACCATGTGTGTGTGTGTGTCAGTGCGTGTGTGTGTGTCAGTGCGTGTGTGTGAGTGTGTGCGGTAGTGTAGCGGTTAGCGCGCAGCGCTATGAACCTGGCGACCCGGGTTCGATTCCCGCTCTGGGCCAACACCAGTGACGATTATCTGAACCGGTCCTGGGCCTCCCCTAGGTCGACTCAGCCTGAAATGAGTAGCTGGTGCAGTGTGTAAATATCGCAACTAGGGAGACAAAGGCGGTCGGGCGTGGTGCTGGCCACCCACCCCCTCGCGTGCTGTGCTGGCGTTCATAGGTGCTCGCTAACAGCACTTGCCCCTACAGTCTGTTAAGGCTACACGGCGGGTCTTTGTCTTTGTATATCAGTGTGCGTGTTGTTGCATGTGAGCTTGTGTATCTGCAGTGCACGACTAAACTAAACAATTTAAAGATGTTTTTTTTTATCTTACCAGGTAAGGCTCACTGAGCTATGTAGCTCTTTTTCAGCAGTGACCTGTCCACAAATGATAGCTCAACAAAGCGACTCATCACGTGGACATTTATAGCAACGAAATATTCTGAACGCGTTCGAAATGTGGAGGGAAGAATTGAACAGTGGGGAGAGAGACACCGCAAACTCCAAATATACAGCAGCAGGCGTCAGGGTTGTGATTGAACCCACGACCTCCTGTATACCAGGCGAGGTAGTTAACATCTCCTAGCCACCGTAATGATGATGAGAGAGGGACACTGCAAACTCCAAATATACAGCAGAAGGCGTCAGGGTTGTGATTGAACCCACGACCTCCTGTATACCAGGCGAGGGAGTTAACATCTCCTAGCCACCGTAATGATGATGAGAGAGGGACACTGCAAACTCCAAATATACAGCAGCAGGCGTCAGGGTTGTGATTGAACCCACGACCTCCTAATACCAGGCGCGGTAGTTAACATCTCCTAGCCACCGTGATGATGATGATGAGAGACACCGCAAACTTCAAATATACAGCAGCAGGCGTCAGGGTTGTGATTGAACCCACGACCTCCTGTATACCAGGCGAGGTAGTTAACATCTCCTAGCCACCGTGATGATGAGAGAGAGACACCGCAAACTCCAAATATACAGCAGCAGGCGTCAGGGTTGTGATTGAACCCACGACCTCCTGTATACCAGGCGAGGTAGTTAACATCTCCTAGCCACCGTGATGATGAGAGAGAGAGACACCGCAAACTCCAAATATACAGCAGCAGGCGTCAGGGTTGTGATTGAACCCACGACCTCCTGTATACCAGGCGAGGGAGTTAACATCTCCTAGCCACCGTGATGATGATGAGAGAGGGACACCGAAAACTCCAAATATACAGCAGCAGGCGTCAGGGTTGTGATTGAACCCACGACCTCCTGTATACCAGGCGAGGTAGTTAACATCTCCTAGCCACCGTGATGATGAGAGAGAGACACCGCAAACTCCAAATATACAGCAGCAGACGTCAGGGTTGTGATTGAACCCACGACCTCCTGTATACCAGGCGAGGGAGTTAACATCTCGATTCCCGGACACGACCAACATCAGCGGGAAATATCCGAATCGGTCCTGGCCCTCCCCTAGGGAAACTCAGCCATCAATGAATACCTGGTAGAATGCGTCAATGTGAGCACAGTCGAAATTTAATTGGCTGGGTATCTCTAAACTCCTCTCTCCCAGATGATGTCTTGCCCTGTGCTGGTCTTAATAGGTGCTCGCTAACAGAACTCGCGCCAATCAGGGAAATTTGTCTTGTTTGTGTGTGTTGTTTCAATCACGATAAGTCGTGTGTATGTAGCAACAAATATATGCTGTATATATTCTGTAAATATACTATGCGATGTGACAATGTGATTATACAAGGCAGTATTTGGTATTTTATGTTGTTTACAAGTGTAATGACTGCGATCCCACGAAAAAAAACAGCAATCATCTGTGATTATTAATTATAAATAAACTAATTTAATGCAGTGCACCAAACATTAAAACCCAGTTGGCCCACGTTTTTCAACGCACTTCACACTTACACAAGCACACGTGATGAACGACGTTCAACTCCGTTATCCTGCGTTGGGTCACGATCAAAGTCTCCCGTCAAAAACTAGCGCACACTCATTTCCAGAGCTGGCCACCCCCAAAAACAAATCAACGTCGGGCACTTTGCCGGCATCGATGCAAGCCAGGCTGACACTGCTGATGAGGCACTGAATCATCTTCTTGGTTCTTTCGGTAAAGTCACGTAGAAGGGAAATAATAAAATAATAAAAATAAAACATAATAAAATAATTAAAATAAAACATAATAAAATTTCGATTTAAAGCTTTCGTGACTGCAGGGATTCATCTTCTTGGTTCTTTCGGTAAAGTCACGTAGAAGGGAAGTAATAAAATAATAAAAATAAAACATAATACAATAATTCTCACGACGTTTCGGCCACAACGCAAGCAGCCGTCCTCAGGTGAAGACCAGGTCTGTCGGGGAGACAGCGTCTGAATGAAACACCACCACGCTATCATTCAGACGCTGTCTCCCCGACAGACCTGGTCTTCACCTGAGGACGGCTGCTTGCGTTGTGGCCAAAACGTCGTGAGAATTATTTTATTATCTTTTATTTTTATTATTTCCCTTCTACGTGACTTTACCGAAAGAACCAAGAAGATGAATCCCTGCAGTCACGAAAGCTTTAAATCGAAATGTAAGAGGTACTGAATGTCAAAACCCCCCGTCCGTAGACTGATGGGGAAAGTCCTGTTGGCGAGAACCTATAAAGGCTGGGACAGCACATGAAGGGTCCGTGGTCAGGACCACGCCCGACCGCCTTTGTCTTCCCAGTGCTGATGTTTACAGGCATCACGAGGAACTCATTTGTGGTGGTGTCGCCCTAGGGGAGGCTTAGCAGATGTCGCAAACGGGTTTTGATTCCTTACCCGTACCCGGCCGCACCAGGGTCGCAAATGGCTACCCGTACCCGGCCAGGTACGGGTAGTCGGGTATCGTGTAGGGTACGGGTATCGGGTACCCGGTTGCGACCTCTGAGGCTTGGGATCGGTTGATAATCGTCACTGATGTTGGTCTCAAATTTGACTTAAAACTTTCGTGACTGCAAGGGTTCATACTCTTTGGTTCAAACGGTAAAGTCACGTGGGTGACAAAATAAAAAACAAGAATAAAAATAGAAATAATCAAATTAAATCACGACGTTTCGGAAGCAACACAAGCTTCTGTCATCAGGTGGGACAAACACAGTAAGAAACAAAAAACACATTAATTTGCCAACTACAGCAATTAATTAATTAATTGAATTTAAACACATTAATTTGCCAACTACAGTAAGCTTCGTGATTTAATTTGATTATTTCTAATTTTATTCTTATATTCTTTCACCTACGTGACTTCAGGGAAAGAACCAAACAGTGTTAGCTGAAAGTGTGTTGCTGATCGTGAAATACACCGCGAGAGGGAAGGCTGATAGAATGCGTATGCAAAAAAATATAATGTACTTTAATTTTTTTTTGGTACGCAAAGAGACGGAGATTTGAGAAGCAGACATTATTTAATTTGCTACAAGGCTTTGCTAATTTTTACTACACGATACTTATTTAAAATGGGATTTAACAGATTTGTTTTTTTACAATGTCTCATGAAATTTGCTTTAATAGTGTAACCATCAAATTAATTAAGTGCCGTTGAAAATGAATTAACTTTTTAGCGGGATTTGAAAAAAGCCGCAAGTATAAATTATATTAATAAAATCACTATTATTCAACTAACATTCTTTCTTACGGTGTAAAAATTGTTTAAATAGGCATCATCCAAAATTAAAATGATCTCGGTTTTTAATACTTTTCAGATAAATTAAATAAACTGTCCGAACTTAAATATTTAGCCGAATCTGTAATATACTATGACATGCTTGTGTTTTGCTAGTTTGGAAGAATGTAAAATATATATTAAAAAAAAATTTCAGACATATCACACACACACAAACGATATAGACCCACAAGCAAACCGATACTACGTGGATTAAGCATGACAACATGTACGCACTTATCCAGCAGCAGATTGAAAATGAGCATGAATAATTATGTTTGTCCGAGTACAATATACACACAGACACAACATTCTATACACACACACAACATTATACACACACACACAACATTCTATACACACACAACATTCTATATACACAGACACAACATTATATACACACAACATTATACACACACACACAAACAACATTATATACACAGACACAAAATTCTATACACACAGACACACAACATTCCATACACACACACAACATTACACACACACCATTCCATACACACAACATTATACACACACACCATTCTATACACACACCATTCTATACACACACAACACTCTACACACACACAACATTCTATACACACACGACATTCTATACACACACAACACTCTACACACACAACATTCTATACACACAACATTCTATACACACACACAACACTCTACACACACAACATTCTATACACACACGACATTCTATACACACACACAACACTCTACACACACAACATTCTATACACACAACATTCTATACACACAACATTCTATACACACAACATTCTATACACACACACAACACTCTACACACACACCATTCTATACACACACAACATTATATACACACACACAACATTATATACACACACACACTTTATACACGCAACATTCTATACACACAACATTCTATACACACACACATTACACACACACACTCTACACACACAACATTACACACACACACTCTACACACACACACTACACACACACAACACTCTACACACACAACATTATATACACACACACATTACACACACACACACAACACTCTACACACACGGTATTATATACACACACACAAACAAACAACATTCTATACACACACAACATTCAATACACACACACAACATTCAATACACACACAACATTCAATACACACACAACATTCTATACAAACACAACATTCAATACACACACAACATTCTATACACACACACATTACACACACACACACAACATTCTATACACACACAACATTCAATACACACACAACATTCTATACACACACAACATTCTATACACACACAACATTACATACACACACAACATTCAATACACACACAACATTCTATACACACACACATTACACACACACTCTACACACACACACAACATTCTATACACACACACACACCATTCTACACACACACAACATTCTATACACACACCATTCTATACCAACACAACACTCTACACACACACAACATTATACACACACACAAACACACAACATTCTATATACACACACACACAGCATTCCATACACAGGTTTCCATCGCTCTACGCGGGTTCGGTTGATACGTTTCCGTGCTGTGTATGCGGGGGAACCGATTCCAACCCACAAATCTCTACACGACGCGGTTTCCATTCACTCTACACGACGCGGCTATGCGGTCGGACGTGGGACGACGTTATGTACTGTGTGTGTGTGTACTGTGTGTGTGTACTGTGTGTGTGTCATGTGTGTGAACTGTGTGTGTGTACTGTGTGTGTCATGTGTGTGTCATGTGTGTGTACTGTGTATGTGTACTGTGTGTGTCATGTGTGTGTCATGTGTGTGAACTGTGTGTGTGTACTGTGTGTGTGTACTGTGTGTGTGTTATGTGTGTGTCATGTGTGTGAACTGTGTGTGTGTGTGTGTACTGTGTGTGTGTACTGTGTGTGTCATGTGTGTGAACCGTGTGAGTGTACTGTGTGTGTGTACTGTGTGTGTAATGTGTGTGTGTACCATGTGTGTACTGTGTGTGTGTACTGTGTGTGTACCGTGTGTGTCATGTGTGTGTACCATGTGTGTACTGTGTGTGTCCTGCGTGCGTGTGTGTATTGTGTGTGTGTAATGTGTGTGTAATATGTGTGTACTGTGTGTGTGTACTGTGTATGTGTACCGTGTGTGTAATGTGTGTGTGTGTACTGTGTGTGTGTACTGTGTGTGTACCGTGTATGTACTGTGTGTGTACCATGTGTGTACTGTGTGTGTGTACCGTGTATGTACTGTGTGTGTGTGTACTGTGTGTGTAATGTGTGTGTGTACCATGTGTGTACTGTGTGTGTACTGTGTGTGTCCTGCGTTCGTGTGTGTATTGTGTGTGTAATGTGTGTGTAATATGTGTGTACTGTGTGTAATGTGTGTACTGTTTGTGTGTGTGTAATGTGTGTACTGTGTGTTTGTGATATGTGTGTGTGTATAATATGTGTGTACTGTGTGTGTGTGATATGTGTGTGTGTGTGTAAAATGTGTGTATTGTGTGTGTGTGTAATGTGTGTGTAATATGTGTGTGTGTACTGTGTGTGGGTAATGTGTGTGTGTGTAATGTGTGTATGTGTGTACTGTGTGTGTATTGTGTGTGTGTATGTGTGTGTGTGTGTAATATGTGTGTACTGTGTGTGTGTAATATGTGTACTGTGTGTGTGTAGTGTGTATGTGTGTACTGTGTGTGTATTGTGTGTGTGTATGTGTGTGTGTAATATGTGTGTACTGTGTGTGTAATGTGTGTACTGTGTGTGTGTACTGTGTGTGTGTAATGTGTGTGTGTGTAATGTGTGTAATGTGTGTGTGTGTACTGTGTGTGATAAGCGACAGGTGGCTGTCTCAACCACAGTGGTACACACAGAGACACATACACAGAGACACATACACACAGGTGCATACACAGAGACACATACACAGAGACACATAGGCACAGGTGCATACACAGAGACACATACACAGAGACACATACACACAGGTGCACACACAGAGACACATACACACCGGTTCAACAAACAAATACCAAGATCCCCCATATAGCCATAACAGACTGTTGGGGCAAGTGCTGTTAGCGAGCACCTATGAAAGCCGGCACGGCACACGAGGGGGTGGGTGGCCAGCACCACGCCCGGCCGCCTTTGTCTTTGTATTGGTGGCCGTGAGCGGGAATAGAATTCGGGTCGTCGGGTTCGTAGCGCAGCGCGCTATCCGCTAAACCACCGCTCCCCACACACAAAATGCGATACAGAGCACGTACACACGCTGTAACGTCTCAAAATGTCATTCGTAATCTTACTGCCCTTTGACCAATCCACAGCTGGATGAGTGGCTCGTCAGGTATTATCACTGTTTCATTGCTTTTATGGCTTTATTTTGGTGATTTTTGAAAAGTTTTTCGGTTTGGCCATGTTTGTTTGTTGTAGCACAGAGTTAGACTGATGGCCTTAATCTAAGTTGTCTTGTGGTTGTTGTTGTTTGACTTGCATCCCACTGGGAGTGTTGCACACAGTGTTGGTGTACGGTGCCTTTTCTGCAATATTTTGCTGTCTTTTCTTGGATTTTCTGTTTGCACATAGTCACTTTAAGATCTATTCTTGTTCATGTTTTTGTTTTTTTGTTTTTTGCGGTTGCACCCGATTCAAGAGCCGAATGGCTCACAGGGCTATACCCAATAAATGAAATTTGAAAAACTTGAAGGTATGGATGCGGGTGAAACTCATGATGATTTAAAGCGACGGTCATTTTGGTGAAACGGCTTCGTCTAGATATTCCATAATTGTGCCGTGCCGGCCTTCATAGCTTCTTGCTCTCCCTGGCAATCAATCGACTGTTGGATGTAGGCGTCCCTCCCGATGTGTCTGTCACGGTTGCGTTGTTTCACCATACTTCACCTCACTGTTCATCGCGAGCTAGTGAAGGGAGGGATGTGTGGGGGGGGGGGGGGGCTGTGTGTGTGGAGGGGGGTGAATGCTATTAAGCTATTTAAGCATTTTCTTGGTTCTTTCGGTAAAGTCACGTAGAAGGGAAGTAATAAAATAATTATTTTATTACTTCCCTTCTACGTGACTTTACCGAAAGAACCAAGAAGATGAATCCCTGCAGTCACGAAAGCTTTAAATCGAAATATTTAAGCATTGTTTTGTTACTTTACCAGGTAAGGCTCACTGAGCTAATTCTAGATTTGAAGCTTTCGTGACTGCAATGATTCATATTCTTAGGTTTTTTCGGTAAAGTCACGTAGGTAAAAACATTAAAAAGTAAAGACGGAAGCTTGTGTTGCCTCCGAAACGTCGTGATTTTTATTTTATTTTACTTTTTAATGTTTTTACCTACATGACTTTACCGAAAAAACCTAAGAATATGACTCACTGAGCTATTTAGTAATTTTATTTCAAAAGCGAACTGGCTTTCACGTATGACAGCTCAATGAAGTGTCTTATCACGTGCACATTTACAGCAGCCGAATCGTGGAAATGCGGGATGTTGATTCAAAACGTGGAGGGTCAAACCGGAAAACCCGGAGAAAAATCCACGCGACCACGGGCAGAGTGAACACGCAATATGCAGCAGCAGGCTTCAGGGTCATGATCGAGCCCAGTACCTCCTGCATACCAGGCGAGGTAGTTAACATCTCCTAGCCACCGTGATGATGATGATGATGAGAGAGAGACACGCAAACTCCAAATATACAGCAGCAGGCGGCAGAGTCTGGATCGAGCCCACGACCTCCTGCATACCAGGCGAGGTAGTTAACATCTCCTAGCCACCGTGATGATGATGATAGAGACACGCAAACTCCAAATATACAGCAGCAGGCGTCAGAGTCTGGATCGAACCCACGACCTCCTGTACACCAGGCGAGGTAGTTAACATCTCCTAGCCACCGTGATGATGATGATAGAGACACGCAAACTCCAAATATACAGCAGCAGGCGTCAGAGTCTGGATCGAACCCACGACCTCCTGTACACCAGGCGAGGTAGTTAACATCTCCAAGCCACCGTGATGACGATAATGAGAGAGACACGCACACTCCAAATATACAGCAGCAGGCGTCAGAGTCTGGATCGAACCCATGACCTCCTGCATACCAGGCGAGGTAGTTAACATCTCCTAGCCACCGTGATAATGATGATGATGAGAGAGACACGCAAATTCCAAATATACAGCAGCAGGCATCAGAGTCTGGATCGAACCCACGACCTCCTGCATACCAGGCGAGGTAGTTAACATCTCCTAGCCACCGTGATGATGATGATGATGAGAGAGACACACAAATTCAAATATGCAGCAGGTGTCAGAGTCTGGATCGAGCCCACGACCTCCTGCATACCAGGCGAGGTAGTTAACATCTCCAAGCCACTGTGATGATGATGATGAGAGAGACACGCAAACTCCAAATATACAGCAGCAGGCGTCAGAGTCTGGATCGAACCCACAACCTCCTGTAAACCAGGCGAGGTAGTTAACATCTCCTAGCCACCGTGATGATGATGATGATGAGAGAGACACGCAAACTCCAAATATACAGCAGCAGGCGTCAGAGTCTGGATCGAACCCATGACCTCCTGCATACCAGGCGAGGTAGTTAACATCTCCTAGCCACCGTGATGATGATGAGAGAGACACGCAAACTCCAAATATACAGCAGCAGGCATCAGAGTCTGGATCGAACCCACGACCTCCTGCATACCAGGCGAGGTAGTTAACATCTCCTAGCCACCGTGATGATGATGATGATGAGAGAGACACACAAATTCAAATATGCAGCAGGTGTCAGAGTCTGGATCGAGCCCACGACCTCCTGCATACCAGGCGAGGTAGTTAACATCTCCAAGCCACTGTGATGATGATGATGAGAGAGACACGCAAACTCCAAATATACAGCAGCAGGCGTCAGAGTCTGGATCGAACCCACAACCTCCTGTAAACCAGGCGAGGTAGTTAACATCTCCTAGCCACCGTGATGATGATGATGATGAGAGAGACACGCAAACTCCAAATATACAGCAGCAGGTGTCAGAGTCTGGATCGAACCCACGACCTCCTGCATACCAGGCGAGGTAATTAACATATCCTAGCCACCGTGATGATGATGAGAGAGACACGCAAACTCCAAATATACAGCAGCAGGCGTCAGAGTCTGGATCGAACCCACGACCTCCTGTAAACCAGGCGAGGTAGTTAACATCTCCTAGCCACCGTGATGATGATGATGAGAGAGACACGCAAACTCCAAATAAACAGCAGCAGGTGTCAGAGTCTGAATCGAACCCACGACCTCCTGCATACCAAGCGAGGTAGTTAACATCTCCTAGCCACCGTGATGATGATGAGAGAGACACGCAAACTCCAAATATGCAGCAGCAGGCGTCAGAGTCTGGATCGAGCCCACGACCCCCTGCACACCAGGCGAGGTAGTTAACATCTCCTAGCCACCGTGATGATGATGATGATGAGAGAGACACGCAAACTCCAAATATACAGCAGCAGGCGTCAGAGTCTGGATCGAACCCACGACCTCCTGCATACCAGGCGAGGTAGTTAACATCGCCTAGCCACCGTGATGATGAGAGAGACACACAAACTCCAAATATGCAGCAGGTGTCAGAGTCTGGATCGAGCCCACGACCTCCTGCATACCAGGCGAGGTAGTTAACATCTCCTAGCCACAGTGATGATGATGATGAGAGAGACACACAAACTCCAAATATGCAGCAGGTGTCAGAATCTGGATCGAGCCCACGACCTCCGGCATGCCAGGCGAGGTAGTTAACATCTCCTAACCACCGTGGCGCGATGTCACTCACCACTGATGTTCGCCGTGAACCGGGAATCTAAATGAATTCTCTCCATCCAACGCGCTCGGCGCCGCAACCACCATCCCTCCGCTCCGTCGTTCGTAACCATCGACCCAGGATCTATGAACTGGTAGTTTTACGCCTCATCAAAAGCCATCGTTACCTCCGCCTGTCTTATTAAAAAAAAAAAATCCCCTATCCGGCAACTGCGTTTCTAGGTAAACCTATTCATTTATTTACCTGTACCCCCGTATATTTCAAAATAATAAGCAATGTGTTTTGAGATGCGGTGGTCAATGAGGGAGGGTGGGGGGGCGGTGGTGAGGTCTGGGGTGTGCGGGCGGGAGGGTAGGATGGAAATATATATTTAAAAGATTCATGCAAGTGGAATCGTTTCAACTTACTTTAAATTGGGAATTCGACGAGCGAGACAAAAGAGAATAAGACACAGACGCACATCAAAGGAGAGACCGGCTGAGAGAGAGAGAGGGGGAGGGAGGGAGGAGGCATTGGAGCCAGGTTCACAGATTGGGAATAATAACAATTATTATTATTGAGTATGTTTGGTATCCGCGCTGCCGTTTCGCGAGTTCATCGCAGCCGCGCTCCGCTCTCTACACCGCTAGTTTGTATCCTTGGTTCTTTCCGTAAAGTCACGTAGAAGGGAAACAATAAAATGACAAAAATATAAAACGATAACATTATCGCGACGTTTCGATTGCAACACAAGCAATCATCATCGGATGTGAAAATAACGGTAAGAAAATTTGAAAAAAGTGGCAGGTTTGATAGTTGAGTTTCAGTTTTGACACCGGCTACGAGTCAAGCATAGAGTGGACTCAAAGATCACCGCTGCCGACCTACAAGGCCACTCGATGGGTTTGCCCCGCGCAGTATCGACAGGAACCGATCCGTGTTGACCCTCCAGCGAGGTCTCTCAGATATTCGGGTCACTTCCTCCGAGATCGAGATTTTCCCTCTGTGCGGCTTTGCTAATAAGACGATCGCAGTCGTTCTAAATGTTTAAGTCTCTTTGTGGGTGGGTGGGTGAGTTGGTGAGTGATCCGGCTTTTGCCAGTGCAGCTTCCAAGATTTGGAACATTTTGCCTTTGCTAATAAGACAATCATAGTCGATAGAGATATTTAGGCCCTGTCTTGTGGGTGAGTAATCCGGCTTTTGCCAGTGCAGCTCCCAAGATTTGGAACACTTTGCCTTTGCTAATAAGACAGAGTCGCTAACTATATTTAAGCCCTGTCTTGGAAACTCACCTCGTCAAACTGGCCTCTACCCACGAGCACTGGCCTTTTACACTGGTTCTGAGTGGGTGAGTGAGTGGCTGAGTGAGTGGGTGAGTGGCTGAGTGAGTGGGTGAGTGAATGGGTGAGTGAGTGGCTGAGTGAGCGAGTGCGTCAGTGGCTGAGTGAGCGAGTGTGTGAGTGGCTGAGTGAGCGAGTGTGTGAGTGAGCGAGCAGATGAGCGAGTGGGTGAGTGAGCGAGTGTGTGAGTGGCTGAGTGAGCGAGTGTGTGAGTGGCTGAGTGAGCGAGTGTGTGAGTGAGCGAGCGGATGAGCGAGTGGGTGAGTGAGCGAGTGTGTGAGTGGGTGAGTGAGCGAGTGTGTGAGTGGGTGAGTGAGCGAGTGTGTGAGTGGCTGAGTGAGCGAGTGTGTGAGTGAGCGAGCAGATGAGCGAGTGGGTGAGTGAGCGAGTGTGTGAGTGAATGAGTGAGCGAGTGAGCGAGCGGATGAGCGGGTGAGTGAGTGACTGAGTGAGTGGCTGAGTGAGCAAGTGAGTGAATGGCTGAGTGAGCGAGTGCGTAAGTGGCTGAGTGAGCCAGTGCATGAGTGGCTGAGTGAGCGAGTGTGTGAGTGAGCCAGTGAGCGAGCAGATGAGCGAGTGGGTGAGCGAGTGGGTGAGTGAGTGGATGAGTGAGTGAGTGAGCAAGTGGATGAGTGGATAAACTGGACTTTATTTCTGGCCTAGTGCAGACCATTTACCCTGCAGGTTATGTTCGTTTCCTGGCTATCCCTACACGGTGGTGGCGCACTGGTGAGATCTACGGATGAAATGCCCCACTTTGCAAATGTAAATCGCTTGTATTTTTATTATTGCAGTGCAAGGTCTACATACGCCAGAGAAGGCGCTGCTTGTGCTGCTGTGTTGGTGAAGAAGTAATAGCTCAGAGGGTTTAACCTGGTCACGTACAAACTAAATCTTCGTGTTCGGTTCGTTACCGTTTGCAGACTCGCCGGTAAAAGTTGAAGAACAAACCTCACGGAGTGAACGCAGCACTTGAGAGTTTTCGTTTGCACGGAGGATGAGAGAGATGCGTACAAAGGAAAAGTCAAAGATAAAATAGATTATGTAAACACAATCGCAAAGAAAATAAACGGCTCGAATGTTTGTTTCACACAGTGACAAGAAGCGGATAAAAAAATATGTAACATTACTTATACACGTATTTTTTTCGTTTAAATACAGACACCACACAAAGTCAAACACTGTTGATAAAACGACATAACTTTGCAACCATGGCACCACCGCCACGGTAAGGGGAGTGGAGTCAAGGGGATGGGCCGGGTGGATGAAGGAGAGAGGAACAGGGAAAGAGGGGATGGAGTCCGGGATGGAAGTACCGCCACCCCCTGAGATGGACAAAAAAGAGGGCACGGCTGAAGATGATCAGCAGGAAGAGAGGAGGAGGATGGGGGGGGGGTAGAATGTGATGGTGATGATGAGAGAGGAGGAGGTGAAGATAAGGGAGGGAGGTGATTATGATGATGAGAGGGAAGGACGAGGAGGAGGAGCTGGTGGTGATGATGATGATGAGTGGAGAAGGAGGGGGGGGGGTGAATGTGATGGTGATGATGGAGGAGGAGGTGAAGATAAGGGAGGGAGGTGATTATGATGATGAGAGGGAAGGACGAGGAGGTGGTGATGATGAGAGGAACAGGAGGTGGTGGTGGAGGTGATGATGAGAGGACGATGATGAAGGAGAGAGGCCGTCGGACTGCGAGAAGGGCTGCGTGCAGAACGAGAGAGAGCGAGAGAGAGAGCGAGGGAGAGAGCGAGCGAGAGAGTGAGCGAGAGAGAGAGTGAGAGAGAGAGCGAGAGGTGGGGGTTTACATAAAGCAAAGTTGAAAAATTTAAATACATTTTTTTTACGAAATGATGAACGAAGCAAAGTGCCGAATACACCGAACATCTTCTTGTTTCCACTGATCGTAAAAAAAGAGAAAGAGGAGCGAGCAGAAGAAGCGATCTGCACGGAGGAGCGGAGTCTGTTCTCAGAGTGGGCGGGGAGAGGGGAGGGGCTCAGAGTGGGCGTGGCCACACGGAAATCACTCCACGTCAGAGGTCGCAACCGGGTACCCGATACCCGTACCCTACCCGATACCCGGCTACCCGGCCGGGTACGGGTAGCCGTTTGCGACCCTGGTGCGGCCGGGTACAGGTATGGGTAGGCCGTGAGTCACTGGTGAGTAACCGTTTGTCACTCATTTCGGGTAGGGTACGGGTACGGGTAGGGAACGGGAACCCGTACCTGGCCGGGTACGGGTACGGTTACCCATTTGCGACCCTGGTGCGGCCGGGTACGGGTAAGGAATCAAAACCCGTTTGCGACCTCTGCTCCACGTGAGCCTTGAGCCGACTTAAGAGACATGACAGCACAACTTTGAAGCGTGATCATCATCTTCATCTGCCACGATAGCTCCACTGCTGGATGGAGACCCCCATTGTTTCGCCTGCCGCCAGGTCCGGTTAATGACAACGCTGGGTCTCCGGGCTACGTCAAGCTTGAGAGGGCCCATCAAGGAACGCGCGTAGATATTTTTGACATATCGGAATGACAACAACCCTTTAAGAGGGTGTTTTTTTCACCCATCTCCTTTACTTTTCAAGCGATAACGTTAAAACTTGAAACTTGCTGTTGGAGGATACTGCTGCTGCATCTAAGCTGGGCCCAAAGACGGCCTGATGATGGTGCAGGCAGTGATGAGGAGGACGCTGGCACTACTTAGACACACGTGTAGTGGGATGGACAACAACAACAGGGAAATTAAAAGTGTGCTTTTCGGAAGAGTGGAATGAAATGGAAATGAGAGGAAGACCTTAGAGAGAATGTCTTGACAACGACGACAGAAGAAGCGATTGGTAACAGAAAGATGTGACCACTTATTCTCCCTAGCGTTGTTCCCGCTGTGGCACAGGGTCCGCTTTTCGGCATTGTCTTCTCTATTTGGCCTCGGTCCAGGGCATCTTCGGGGGATGCGTTGACCGTCTTCATGTCTTCCTTTAGTTGATTTGACGTTGCCATAGATGCGACACAGAAATACTTTGGCCGGTGGGTCGCTCCATCTGACGCCAAAGACCCTCACCGTTGGTTGCAATCCAGCCGGCACCGCGTGGAGGTGGTGATGGGATTTTGCCGGCCAACAGAAAGATGTGACCACGACTTGAGAAATAAATATTGGCACTACAAGGCGGGGAGGAAGGTGGAAGCGATTGACGAAGCATGCAGTGAACACCTAAGGGGCAATCTGCCCATGGATCGTGATGACGATGAAACTTTATTATTTCTAGATTTGAAGTTTTCGTGACTGCAAGGATTTGTTTTTTTTCGGTAAAGTCGCGTAGGTAGAAAATATGAAATAAATTAAAATGAAAACAGATAAATGCATCTGTTTTCATTTTTATTTATTTTATATTTTTTACCTATGTGACTTTACCGAAATAACCAAAATAGATTAAAATCAAAACAGATAAACTTATCTGTTTTGATTTAAATTTATTTATATTTTTTCCCTTCTTGACTTTACCGAAATAACGAAAATAAATTAAAATCAAAACAGATAAACGCATCTGTTTTCATTTTTATTTATTTTATATTTTTTACCTACGTGACTTTACCGAAAAAAACAAAAAGTACTTCATATTATTACTCATTTTCAAATTTAGAGGCCCCCCCATAATATGAGGCCTTCAAAGCTGGAGCTTATTTAGCTTGGGCCTAAACCCGGCCCTCCCTGCCGCGCCGTGGGAGATGGAATCGAACCGGCGACTTGCGGGTCGCCAGACCCCCGACACTGCCGCTGCGGGCAGCTGCTCGAAATGTAAATTTAACTCGATTCTGAACGGAGAGTAACTCGGGAGTGATTCATGATCTCTCCCCACTCTATAACCTCCGAACGCATTCACCTTCCTAGGCGCGCCTAGCGAACGGCAAACGTCAATCTGTGAAATTAACGTTTTGTTTGGGAAGAAAAATAATGGAACGTTAAAAAAAAATCTATAGAAATAATAACGGCGTTGTTGCTGTTGCTGTTGTTGTTGATGTTTTTTGTGGCGTAGCTGTAAGTTGCGTCACCAACAATTCAATTTGAGCGTTTGGAGCAAACCAAACTGCTGCTGGTCAACAATTGGCACACGGGTGAACGAACGGGTCAAGGCGCCGAATGAACACTGCGCTGTAGCGTGTGTTGGTGTGCGCGTGTGTTCACGTGTGTGTGTGTGTACATGGGTGTGTGTGTTCACATGGGTGTGTGTGTGTAAATGAGTGTGTGTGTGTACATGGGTGTGTGTGTGTACATGGGTGCGTGTGTGTGTACATGTGTGTGTGTGTGTACATGGGTGTGTGTGTACATGGGTGTGTGTGTGTGTACATGGGTGCGTGTGTGTACATGGGTGTGTGTGTGTGTGCATGGGTGTGTGTGTGTGTACATGGGTGTGTGTGTGTACATGGGTGTGTGTGTGTACGTGTGTGTGTGTACATGGGTGTGCGCGTGTGTTCACATGTGTGTGTATGTGTACATGGGTGTGTGTGTGTACATGTGTGTGTGTGTGTACATGGGTGTGTGTGTGAGTGGGGAGCGGTAGTGTAGCGGTTAGCGCGCTGCGCTATGAACCTGGCGACCCGGGTTCGATTCCCGCTCACAGCTAACACCAGTGACGATTATCTGAACCGGTCATTGGCCTCCCCTAGGTCGACTCAGCCTTAAATGAGTACCTGGTGCGGTGTGTAAACATCGCCACTAGGGAGACAAAGGCGGTCGGGCGTGGTGCTGGCCACCCACCCCCTCGTGTACCGTTCCGGCCTTCATAGGTGCTCGCTAACAGCACTTGCCCCTACAGTCTGTTCAGGCTATACGGGGGATCTTTGTTTTGTGTGTGTGTACATGTGTGTGTGTGTACATAGGTGTGTGTGTGTGTGTGTACATGGGTGTGTGTGTGTGTTCACATGTGTGTGTGTGTACATGAGTGTGTGTGTGTACATGTGTGTGTGTGTGTGTTCACATGGGTGTGTGTGTGTACATGAGTGTGTGTGTGTGTACATGGGTGTGTGTGTGTGTTCACATGGGTGTGTGTGTTCACATGGGTGTGTGTGTGTGTACATGGGTGTGTGTGTGTGTGTTCACATGGGTGTGTGTGTGTACATGAGTGTGTGTGTGTACATGTGTGTGTGTGTGTACATGGGTGTGTGTGTGTGTACATGAGTGTGTGTGTGTGTACATGGGTGTGTGTGTGCACATGGGTGTGTGTGTGTACATGGGTGTGTGTGTGTACATGGGTGTGTGTGTGTGTACATGGGTGTGTGTGTGTGTGTGCATGGGTGTGTGTGTGTGTACATGGGTGTGTGTGTGTGTACATGGGTGTGTGTGTGTACGTGTGTGTGTGTACATGGGTGGGTAGCGGTAGTGTAGCGGTTAGCGCGCTGCGCTATGAACCTGGCGACCCGGGTTCGATTCCCGCTCACGGCTAACACCAGTGACGATTATCTGAACCGGTCCTGGGCCTCCCCTAGGTCGACTCAGCCTTAAATGAGTACCTGGTGCGTGTGTAAACATCGCCACTAGGGAGACAAAGGCGGTCGGGCGTGGTGCTGGCCACCCACCCCCTCGTGTACCGTTCCGGCCTTCATAGGTGCTCGCTAACAGCACTTGCCCCTACAGTCTGTTCAGGCTATACGGGGGATCTTTGTCTTTGTACATGGGTGTGCGCGTGTCTTCACATGTGTGTGTATGTGTACATGGGTGTGTGTGTGTACATGTGTGTGTGTGTGTACATGGGTGTGTGTGTGTACATGTGTGTGTGTGTACATGTGTGTGTGTGTTCACATGGGTGTGTGTGTGTGTGTTCACATGGGTGTGCGTGTGTGTACATGAGTGTGTGTGTGTGTACATGGGTGTGTGTGTGTGTACATGGGAGTGTGTGTGTGTGTGTACATGAGTGTGTGTGTGTGTACATGGGTGTGCGTGTGTGTACATGGGTGTGTGTGTGTACATGGGTGTGTGTGTACATGGGTGTGTGTGTACATGGGTGTGTGTGTTCACATGGGTGTGTGTGTGTGTACATGGGTGTGTGTGTGTGTTCACATGGGTGTGTGTGTGTACATGAGTGTGTGTGTGTACATGGGTGTGTGTGTGTGTACATGGGTGTGTGTGTGGGGTGTGTACATGAGTGTGTGTGTGTGTACATGGGTGTGTGTGTGCACATGGGTGTGTGTGTGTACATGGGTGTGTGTGTGTACATGGGTGTGTGTGTGTGTACATGGGTGTGTGTGTGTGTGTGCATGGGTGTGTGTGTGTGTACATGGGTGTGTGTGTGTGTACATGGGTGTGTGTGTGTACGTGTGTGTGTGTACATGGGTGTGCGCGTGTCTTCACATGGGTGTGTGTGTGTACATGTGTGTGTGTGTGTGTACATGGGTGTGTGTGTGTACATGTGTGTGTGTGTACATGTGTGTGTGTGTTCACATGGGTGTGTGTGTGTTCACATGGGTGTGCGTGTGTGTACATGAGTGTGTGTGTGTGTACATGGGTGTGTGTGTGTGTACATGGGAGTGTGTGTGTGTGTGTACATGAGTGTGTGTGTGTACATGGGTGTGCGTGTGTGTACATGGGTGTGTGTGTGTACATGGGTGTGTGTGTACATGGGTGTGTGTGTACATGGGTGTGTGTGTGTGTACATGGGTGTGTGTGTGTGTGTACATGGGTGTGCGTGTGTACGTGCATGTGCCTTTGTCTTTGTGCGCTCGCTAGCAGCACTTCCCCCGACAGTCTGTAAAGGCTTTATGGGGAATCTTTGTCTCTGTGTGCGTAATGTGTGTACTTGCGTGCGTACAAGTACGCATGTATACACGTGTGTATGCATGTTGATCTTCTTTTGCACCGTACGTAGCCAACCATGCTAATCGGAGGTGCATGCATAAGTGTGGTGAGTGGTAGTGGTTAGTGCGCTGCGCTACTAAACCCGGCGACCCGAAATCGATCTTCGCTCACGGCCACCAACACCGATGACGATTATCTGAGCCGGTCCTGGGGCCTCCCCTAGGTCGACTCAGCCTCAAATGAGTACCTGGCGCGGCGCGCAAACATCGCCACGAGCAGCACCTGCCCTCAAATCGCCTGCTCAGGAAATACGGGGGGGGGGGGGGGGAGAATTTTTTCGGTCCGTGAGCGTTTGCACAGACTCAACACGCGCGTGCACACGGGTACGCGCGTGCGTGTACACGGTGCACAGGTGCGCGTGTGCGTGTGTGTGTGCGGGGTACACGGGCCGTGTGCGCGTCTCGAGCGGTGAGTGGGGCACTCACAGAATTAATCATGTGGCTAAGCAGCCTCCCGTGCGCCACGCTGAATTAACTTCTAAATTATTCATCTGAGCAGCCGGTTTAATAGGGCACACTCGCTCGCTCGCTCTCCCTCGCTCGCTCGCTCTCTTATTCAATGCACTTTCGTGCTCGCACTCTCGTATACTCTCCCCTGTGCTCTCATTTATTCACTTCCCCCGTATATATATCTCTCTCTCTCCCTCGTGCGCTCTCTTTCATTCCGCCTCTGTTTTTCTCGCACTTTAATTCACTGCGTCTCCCGCTTCCGCCCTCCCACGTGCTCTCAGATATTCACTCTGCCTCGCTCGCTCCCTCAGCATTGAATCTCTCTCTCTCCCTTCTCTTCCCTCTTCTCTGTGCCCTCTTGTTTCTACTCTCTCTCTCTCTCGCCAGCCCTCTCACCTCTCTATCTATTTCTCGTGCAAGCTATATCATCTTCGTTATCAGTCATCAGGCAGGGTCTATCCGCTGATGGATGAAGGCCTCCCCTGAACACCGTGGCACATCCTCGCGCTTGTTGGATCCGACAGTTCAGCTCGCTTGAGAGCGAGCGGGCCGATTTCATCGCTCCATCTCCGCGCCATGGTCGTCCTCCCCGTGTGGATTCCAGCCTTTGGCTGCCACTCTGTCGCCGGTCTCTTCCATCGGCCCCTCTAAGCGACGCGTCCTGTCCGAGCCCACTCACTCTTTCCCTGGTAAACCCAATTTCAATTGCCAGCCACGGCTAAAACATCAGCGGCGAGCGATACCGGAATCGGTCCTGAGTCACCCCCTCGTTTCACCAACCCGCACTGACCAGTGTGGTGAAGTATGGTCAAACACCCTGTCGCCCCCCCCTCCCCCCCCACACACGACTATCAACATGACGCAAGGAGGCCCTTCGTCCAGCATTGAATTGAAAATTGGCTGCAAATTATTACTACTACGACTACTACCACCACAGGCCTTTACTGTGGTGAATTCCCCACTGAGCCATTTAGCGCTTAACTTAGCAGCGACTTGGCCACAAATGATAGCTCACAACAAGGTGGCTTATCACGTGGACATTTATAGCAGCAGCCAAATAAACCCGTGATGTGGAGTCTAAACGTCGAGGAAAAAACCGGAGGACCCGGAGAAAAATCCACGCGACCGCAGGGGAGTGAGAGAGACACGCAAACTCCAAATATACAGCAGCAGGCGTCAGGGTCAGGATCGAACCCACGACCTCCTGTATACCGGGCGAGGGAGATAACATCTCCTAGCCACCGTGATGATGATGGGAGAGAGAGAAACGCAAACTACAAATATACAGCAGATGTCAGGGTCAGGATCGAACCCACGACCTCCTGCATACCTGGTGAAGGAGACAACATCTCCTAGCCACCGTGATGATGATGAGAGAGAGAGACACGCAAACTCCAAATATACAGCAGGCGTCAGGGTCGGGATCGAACCCACGACCTCCTGCACACCTGGCGAGGTAGTTGACATTTCCTAGCCACCGTGGTGATGATGATGAGAGAGAGAGACACGCAAACTCCAAATATACAGCAGCAGGTGTCAGGGTCGGGATCGAACCCACGACCTCCTGCATATCAGGCGAGGTAATTAACATCTCCTAGCCACCGTGATGATGATGAGAGAGAGAGAGACACGCAAACTCCAAATATACAGCAGGCGTCAAGGTCGGGATCGAACCCACGACCTCCTGTACACCAGGCGAGGTAGTTAACATATCCTAGCCACCGTGGTGATGATGATGAGAGAGAGAGAGAGACACGCAAACTCCAAATATACAGCAGCAGGCGTCAGGGTCGGGATCGAACCCACGGCCTCCTGAATACCAGGCGAGGTAGTTAACATCTCCTAGCCACCGTGATGATGATGAGAGAGAGAGACACGCAGACTCAAAATATACAGCAGCAGGCGTCGTCAGGGTCGGGATCGAACCCACGACCTCCTGCATACCAGGCGAGGAAATTATCTGCGGTAACGTCACTTTTTTGTGTGCTGAGTCTATTGTCCTTGCCCCCCCCCAACCCCCCAGCGCCCCCAATTTGTACGGTTGGCCACGTATGGTGCCAAAGAAGTTCAACACACATACCCTTTCAACTGGTACAAAAACTGACACCTTTATACAAGGCATCATGTTTGCAATTAACACAACACAAGCAGTCAAAATGCAAACAAAAAGAAACAACTCTGATGATGATAATGATCTGCACCGTCCTTGAAGTTGATTGGTCCACACCCGAGACAGCTTTTCTTAGAGCCTAGTCTCCATTGGTGTTGAACCAGATGACGCCAAAATGCGTACAACTCAAAGACAGCGCACTATCAGAGTATTGAGAGCTCAGGGTAAGCATTTACACTATGAGACATCTCCTTTACCAGTGGCAAAATATAGTAATAGGTTTTTACCCTTTCAACTGGTACAAAAACTGACACCTTTATACAAGGGATCATGTTAGCAATAACCACAACACAAGCAGTCAAAATGCAAACAAAAAGAATGATATGCACTGTACTTGAAGTTGATTGGTCCACACCCGAGACAGCTTTTCTTAGAGCCGAGTCTCCATTGGTGTTGGACCAGATGACGCCAAAATGCGTACAACTCAAAGACAGCGCACTATCAGAGTATTGAGAGCTCGGGGTAAAAATTTACACTATGAGACATCTCCTTTACCAGTGGCAAAATATAGTGATAGGTTTTTACCCTTTCAACTGGTACAAAAACTGACACCTTTATACAAGGGATCATGTTTGCAATAACCACAACACAAGCAGTCAAAATGCAAACAAAAAGAAACAACTCTGATGATGATGGTGGTGCACCGTCACACTCTCCCGCAAACCGTCAACGTTGCCCGCCCCGAACGCGCGCACAACGACGGCGCATTCCCCGAAATGGCAACGATTTTACGCGAACGGGAGGGGGCAAAAAAAACAAGGAAAATAAACGGGAGGGTACAAATTAAACGGAGTAATTAAAAGCGTATCGATTTTGTTATTACTCCAAAGCGCCCCCCCCCCCTCTCTCCCCCTCCATGTATTGCATTGCAATTCGGTCCCTCCATTTACCTGATGTTGCTGTCATACGCAAAAGCGGGCGAGCGGGGTCAGACGTAATGAAATTAAGATCTTACAGTAATCTGTCACAATCAGGCATTCATTATTTAGTAAACAAAACAGCTACGGCTCAGACACAGAGATGCCCGCCCTCCCCTGCCGCCTTGAACAGACTGTTGGGGCAAGCACCGTCCCCGAGTAGCACCTGTGAAGGTGGCCGGCACGGCACACGGAAGGGGTGGGTTGGCCAGCACCATGCCCGGCCGCCTTTGTCTCCCCAGTTGTGGTGTTTTAACACTCCAGCAGGCACTCGTTTGAGGCTCAGTCGACCTCGAGGAGGCCCAGGACCGGTTCGGATAGTCATCACGGGTCGATGAGGTCACGGCACTGCGCACTAAGCACTGCATCACGGCTCCCCCAATACACAGACACAAAGATCCCCCGTGTAGCCTGTACAGGCTGTTGGGGCAAGTGCTGTTAGCGAGCACCTATGAAGGCTGGCACGGCACACGAGGGGGTGGGTGGCAAACAACACGCCCGACCGCCTTTGTCTCCCCAGTTGCGATGTATTACACATCGCACGATACAGACACACGCACGCACAGATACCCCTCTCCTGGTCATAGAAAAATAAGTGGACGTGATAAAAATGCAAAGGGTCTTTGGCCTACTCTTCCACCTTGACCAGACGTGTTGGAAGAGATGCGAGCACCCACACTTTACCCCACCCACCGCGCGTATGCCTGTCAATCATAGACGAACTGTGGTTGCTGGGTGCACATCGGTGGGAGGGGGATCGATAAAATGACTACCACTTTGTGGAGAAGTCAGCAGTAGTTGTCCTATGGATAGACTCGCCCCTGGCACAGGAATGTGGAATTTCCATCACTGGCTCTGCAGGGCTGCGTGCGACAGGAGATGAGCGTCCAATTCCCGACGGCCTTTAGAGCAGGAAATAACTTTCACGAAATGTACGCATCATTAAATTCTCATCATAATATATTTGTTTTATTTATTTGTAATTGGTGGCAGAGAGGGATGGCGCACGAGGGATAATTATCTCGCGTGTCGCTGGTGGGAAAATATCGTTCCGAGGCCAGGCAGACATTTCTGAATAATTTTCGCGGACGTTGAGGCTTGCGAGGGCTACGGGGATGAAAGACACGCAGAGGGCACGGGGCGAGAGACGGCCGCAGCCAGGTAAGGCAGCTGCGTAGACGCGTGTGAGCGTGCGGAGGAGACGAGCCGGTGATGCACAACCCATAACCCTGGCAGTTCAGACGTGCACTTGAAATCTGCGAGTAAACATCGTAACGACGACGACGACGATGATGATGATGATGATATTCGTTGAGCGGCGTTTTAATTGGGCACAAAGCATGTCAACCCAATTAGGGCTGTGAGTTGGTGGGGAAATAAAGTTGCCCGCAAGGTTTTTTTCGGCAAGGGAGGAATATCTCGTCGCGTCAAATGTCCTCGGGCTGGCGGTCCCCTTCCTTCAACGGCGCCGGGATGGTGGTGGTGTCGGATGTTCTCACGCCGCACCAGGTACTCATTTACGGCTGAGTCAACCTAGGGGAGGTCCCTTGACCAGTTCAGATATTCGTCACTGGTGTTGGCCGCGAGCAAGGAATCGAACTCGGGTAGCCGGATATCGTAGTTCAGTGGAGCGCGCTAACCGCTACACTACCGCAGACAAAGATAAAGATCCCCCGTATGGTATTAACAGACTGTTGGGGCAAGTGCTCTTCGCGAGCACCTATGAAGGCCGGCACGGCACACGAGGGGGTGGGTGGCCAACAACACGCCCGACCGCCTTTGTCTCCCTAGTGGCGATGTTTACACACCACACTAGGTACTAATTTGAGGCTGAGTCGACCTAGGGGAGGCCCAGGACCGGTTCAAATAATCGTCGCTGCTCTTGGCCGTGAGTGGGATCCGAATTGGAGTCGCTCGGCTTGTAGCGCAGCGCGCTAACTGCTACACTACCGCAGCCACACACACACAGACACACAGAGACAAAGCCACACACACACAGACACACAGAGACAAAGCCACACACACACAGACACACACACACACACACAGACAAAGCCACACACACACACACAGACACACACAGACAAAGCCACACACACACACAGACACACACACACAGACACACAGAGACAAAGCCACACACACACAGACACACAGAGACAAAGCCACACACACACAGAGACAAAGGCACGCAAACACACAGACACACAGAGACAAAGCCACACACACACAGACACACAGAGACAAAGCCACACACACACAGAGACAAAGGCACGCAAACACACAGACACACAGAGACAAAGCCACACACACACAGACACACAGAGACAAAGGCACACACACACACAGACACACAGAGACAAAGGCACACACACACACAGAGACAAAGCCACACACACAGACACAGAGACAAAGGCACACACACACAGACACACAGACACACACACACAGACACACAGAGACAAAGCCACACACACACACACAGACAAAGCCACACACACACACAGACACACAGAGACAAAGCCACACACACACACACAGACACACAGAGACAGACACACAGAGACAAAGGCACACACACACAGACAAAGCCACACACACACAGACACACAGAGACAAAGTCACACACACACAGACACACAAAGACAAAGCCACACACACAGACACACAGAGACAAAGGCACACACACAGACACACAGAGACAAAGTCACACACACACAGACACACAGACACACAAAGACAAAGCCACACACACACACACAGACACACAGACACACAGAGACAAAGGCACACACACACACAGACACATGTGCATTCGCTCATGACGGGAGTGATCCAGGGCCTGGAATTGAACTGAGGTGACACCGCCGGGCCCGCAGTGCAGTTGCGCTGACCACATACAACGATACTGACGGCTCCCGCCCCCGACACGGCCATTGTGACCCCCCCCTCCTCTTCCAATAAAACAGATATGGATCAAAGATCACCAGTGTAGCCTACGCAGGCTGGAGGGGCAAGTGCTTCTAGCAAGCACGGGCTAATCGCACACGTGCGCGCATCACGGAGAGAGACTCAACGTGACTTAGACACGTCGCGAGAGGAGACACAAGAGACGCGAAGACAGAGAGAGATAGAGACATACAAAGACAGCAGAGCAAAGCAATCTAGTGTAGAGAGACAACGTCTATTGTTGAGTTTGTGTTCGCTAGAGGGAGGATGAAGGGGGTGGGAGGGTGAAGGGGGGAGACGGAGGTTGATGTAGCGAGCAACCACGCCCGGCCAACTTTGTCTCCCCGCTGCTGACGTTATCACACGCCACGCAATTTCAGGCTGAGTTTACTTAGAGGAGGGGAGAAGGCCCAGCACCGGTTGGAACGTTGAACGAAACGCCGACTTATCCAGAGAGAGACACACAGCGCGAGAGAGAGAGAGATGCGACGTGGATTTGAGAGGCAACGCCGTTGCAGAGGAGACGAGAGACCAGCGGAGACAACGCGGAATAGAGTCATCTAGCGATAGAGAGAGAGAAAGAGGGATGGAGGGGGGGTCCAGGTGGGGGGGGGGGGGGGGGGTCCAGGTGGGGGGGGGGGGGTCCAGGTGGGGGGGGGGGGGGTCCAGGTGGGGGGGGGGGGGGTCACGGTGTGGGAGCCAAGGTGCCGCGCTCCTTTGTGGGAAATAAATGACAGATTCATAAATCATGGCAATTGACAGACGGTTCCAGATTGTTTGTTACACTTTGCATATTAAGTGACTGAATCATGTTCAATTAGCCGGTGGGTGATCAGTCATTTCCAACAAGAGTCTTAGCCATCCGTGCCAGCCTCCCCCCCCCACCACCTCCTCCATTCGCCCTCCCCCCTCTCTCTCTCTCCGTGTTCCCCACGAACCTCTGCTTCCCACTCTCCTCCCAATCACCGCCTCCTCCCCAGTTCCCTCGCAATCCCAAAGCACTTTTCCCATCCCCCCCCCCCCCCCGCCGCTCCAGGCCCCAGGGTTGCCACCTCCGCGGCACGCAACTTGGATGTAGCGTGGAGAAGCGGGACATCTCACGGCGCGGCGTTCCTGCGACACCGGGGCGGGTGGCAACTCCCCTGCGTACGCTTGCAGCTCGTTGAGTTTCATTGCGTAAGCAAAACAAAAGTTAGACATCTTCTTGGTTCTTTCGGTAAAGTCACGCAGTCAGACTCTGTCGCCTCGACGGACCTGGTTTTCACCTGCGGACGGCTGCTTGCGTTGTGGCCGAAACGTCGTGAGAATTATTTTATTATGTTTAATTTTTATTCTTTTATTACTTCCATTCTACGTGACTTTTCCGAAAGAACCAAGAAGATGAATCCCTGCAGTCACGAAAGCTTTAAATCGAAAAGAAAGACACCGCGCAAAATTCCCTTTTTCGTTCAGCGTATCCAAATTCTACCCCCGTAAACCTTCTATATACACCCTGGCATATTTGATGAGTGTGTTGATAGACACAAACATTATATATGGTGGAAATATTATATATAACGACAGATCAGCAGCAATATCGATTTAAAGCTTTCGTGACTGCAGGGATTCATCTTCTTGGTTCTTTCGGTAAAGTCACGTAGAAGGGAAATCATAAAATAATAAAAATAAAACATAATAAAATACAATTCTCACGACGTTTCGTCCACAACGCAAGCAGCCGTTCTCAGGTGAAGAACAGGTCCTCAGGTGAAGAACAGGTCTGTCGGAAAGACAGCGTCTGTCGGAACAGGTCCTCAGGTGAAGAACAGGTCTGTCAGAAAGACAGCATCTGTCAGAACAGGTCCTCAGGTGAAGAACAGCGTCTTTCCGACAGACCTGTTCTTTCCGACAGACCTGTTCTTTCCGACAGACCTGTTCTTTCCGACAGACCTGTTCTTCACCTGAGAACCTGTTCCGACAGACGCTGTCTTTCTGTTCTTCACCTGAGGACCTGTCTTTCCGACAGACCTGTTCTTTCCGACAGACCTGTTCTTTCCGACAGACCTGTTCTTTCCGACAGACCTGTTCTTCACCTGAGGACCTGTTCCGACAGACGCTGTCTTTCTGTTCTTCACCTGAGGACCTGTCTTTCCGACAGACCTGTTCTTCACCTGAGGACGGCTGCTTGCGTTGTGGCCGAAACGTCGTGAGAATTGTATTTCATTACGTTTTATTTTTATTATTTTATTATTTCACTTCTACGTGACTTTACCGAAAGAACCAAGAAGATCAGCAGCACATCGGGTCTTAGTAGGTGCTCGCTAACAGCACTTGAGAACCCCAAACAGCCCCGAATGGCTCAACGGAAGATCTTCATCTGCGCGCGTGCCCTAACCTGCACATGTTCTCCGATCTTAATTTTGGAGCTTTCGTGACTGCAGGAATTATTATTTGGTTCTTTCGGTAAAGTCACGTATAAAGATAAAATAATAAATTAAATAATAGCATACAACGTTTCGATTGCAACACAAGCAATCATCATCAGGTATAATGAAATAGCGACAAAAAATCTAACCAGAAAACCACAGACAGACATATAAGCAGACAGATATCACCAAGATACACAGAGAGAGTAACACAGGTACAGAGAGGGGTGATCGTCTCTGTGGGGTGGCCCCCCTCTGTCTATTTAAGGCCACCCCACAGAGACGATCACCCCTCTCTGTACCTGGGTTGCTCTCTCTATGTATCTTGGTGATATCTGTTTGCTTATATGTCTGTCTGTGGTTTTCTGGCTAGATTTTTTGTCGCTATTTCATTATACCTGATGATGATTGCTTGTGTTGCAATCGAAACGTCGTATGCTATTATTTAATTTATTATTTTATCTTTATACGTGACTTTACCGAAAGAACCAAATAATAATGTTCTCCAATCCCATCTGTTCCTCTCTTCCCCCGTATTCTCGCGTGTAATTCCGAGTGATGGGTACCCGCCGCACGCTTCTCTGCCCTGGCGTCACCTCTTGTTCACCAGTGTGCCAGTTTCAGAGACGCGGGTCACGAACACCGTCCGATAGAGACCTCTGGGCATGCCGATCCGTTCTAGATTTGAAGCTTTCGTGACTGCAAGGATTCATATTCTTAGGCTTTTTTCGGTAAAGTCACGTAGGTAAAAAATATAAATTAATAAAAGTAAAATAAAAATTTAAATAAAATATAAATCACGACGTTTCGGAAGCAACACAAGCTTCCTTGACTCCTCCCACCCTAAACCAGTATATATATGCAAATACTGTTTGCTTGGAATCTCTCTCACTTGATACAGCTATCGTGCTGTGACGGTTCCACCTGAAGACGGAAGCTTGTGTTGCCTCCGAAACGTCGTGATTTTTATAATATTTTTTATTTTACTTTTATTAATTTTAATTTTTTTACCTACGTGTTTTTACCGAAAAAACCTAAGAATACGATCCGTTGTTCTTCGTCACACACACACACGCACAAAGTGCTTGCCGCAAATGAACCGCAGTACCGCGCTGGTCTCGTCAAGGAGCATAAACCATCGTCACGCGAGCTCCGGTCATCCTCGCCGCGGCGGTGGCGGTGGCGGCTTTTGGCTGGCGCTTCTGTGGCCGTCTGGAATGCGCTCGTAATTTCCAATATCAGGAAGCCACTTGAAGTTTTAAATCAACTAAATTGACAAATTCATTTCTTAGAACTTAATTTTGTGTTTAGTTTGTTGTCCTTGCTTCCCGCCGCACCTCTGATGAACCTCATCTGGTAAAATAAAAAAAAATGTAAACGCTGAAATGAAAGTTACCTAGCAGCAACAAATGTAGAAACAGACAACTCCCTGAATTTTGATTTAAAGCTTTCGTGACTGCAGGGATTCATATTCTTGGTTCTTTCGGTAAAGTCATGTAGAAGGGAAATAATAACATAATACAAACATAAAACAATAAAAAATTCTCACGACGTTTCGACTGCAACACAAGCAATCATCATCAGGTGTGAAATCCACAGCAAGAAAATTCGTGAGAATTTTTTATTGTTTTATATTTGTATTATTTCTTATTTCCCTTCTACGTGACTTTACCGAAAGGACCAAGAATATGAATCCCTGAATGTTCTTTAAGGGGCAATGCACAGACCCATCAGTTCAGTTAAGCCTGCGGCACTACGCACGTGCCAAACAGTGTAAATGAAATCCACCCGGACGCACGTTCCGTCGCTTACTATGCGCGGAGTTCAACGGAGCCAAGGTACAGTTCTGTGATGGACAACAATTGCCCCACAGTCCCAGGTGCAGGTTGACCATCTTCTCTATGCGGTATTCACTGCCCGGGGCCCCACAGAGCAGCAACCCTTGTACAGACATAACTGTGATAGCTTTTGACCCTTTCAACTGCTACAAAAACTGACACCTTTATACAAGGCATCATGTTTGCAATAACCACAACACAAGCAGTCAAAATGCAAACAAAAAGAAACAACTCTGAAAAAGATATGCACTGTCCTTGAAGTTGATTGGTCCACACCCGAGACAGCTTTTCTTAGAGCCGAGTCTCCATTGGTGTTGGACCAGATGACGCCAAAAGGCGTACACCTCAATAACAGCACACTATCAGAGTTTTGATAGATCGGGGTAAGCATTTACACTATGAGACCTCCTTTACCAGTGGCAAAATATAGTAGTAGGTTTTTACCCTTTCAACTGGTACAAAAACTGACACCTTTATACAGACATAACTGGTCATGTGACCATCTCAAATAGGTAATGCATGCATCAAAGATCCCCCGTATAGCCTGAACAGACTGTTGGGGCAAGTGCTGTTTGCGAGCACCTATGCAGGCCGGCACGGCACACGAGGGGGTGGGTGGTCAGCACCACGCCCGGCCGCCTTTGTCTCCCCAGTGGCGATGTTTACACACTGCACCAGGTACTCATTTGAGGCTGAGTCGACCTAGGGGAGGCCCAAGACCGATCAGATAATCGTCACTGGCCGTGAGTGCGAATCGAATTTGGGTCGCCAGGTTCGTAGCGCAGCGCGCTAACCATTGCACTATAACTCCCCATATGTGTAATAACAGCCATAGAGGGTTCACGTGGGGATTGGCTTGCCGGTCCTGCTCGTAGCCAATAAGGGTTGAGATTGGGACCATGGCCCATGCGTCATCACGACAGGTCATCGGAAGTGATTGGCCTAGCCATTCGGGCCCCAGCGAATGGGGAGCCGGATGAGGGGCGTGGTCCCGGGATTGACAGGGAACCATCGAGAATGGTGTGAGCTGTCCATACATGATTGGCTGGGGGAACCACGTGACGGGGGTCTTAAGAGCGAGCGAGAGGGAACGATCGAGAGCAGACGGAAAATAACAGAAGCAGGGTCACGTGCGGACGGAGCCTCGGGTTGCCACGTGCGCGAAGGGAACTGCGTGTGGAGTCTGTCCTCTCTCTCCGTTGTCTGCCAGCAACGGAGAGTGAGTAAGAAAAGTGTATGGTGGAGTGGAAATAAAAGGACTGATTCCGAAGCCGTCTCCTGGAAGATTATTACATATGCATACATGCATACACACATACAACTCAAAACATTCGTCAATAACACCACGTGTGTGTGTGGGGCTTAAAAAGGAAATATGTAATAGGCGACGTTTCGGGCAATGTCCCTTCTTCAGAGAGCATAAAGAGGCCAGTTGAGAGAGAGGGGCTCCATGCAAGATCTCACCTTGTGGAGTTGCAATGATCATGAGAACGGTGAGGAATCAACCCAGAACTGCACGGGAGGATCTTGTCAATGATCTCAAGGCAGCTGGGACCATAGTCACCAAGAAAACAGTTGGTAAAACACTATGCCGTGAAGGACTGAAATCCTGCAGTGCCTGCAAGGTCCCCCTTCTCAAGAAAGCCCATATACATGCCCGTCTGAAGTTTGCCAATGAAGAGGACAACTGGGTGAAAGTGTTGTGGTCAGATGAGACCAAAATGGAGCTCTTTGGCATCAACTCAACTCGCCATGTTTGGAGGAGGAGGAATGATGCCTATGACCCCAAGAACACCATCCCAACCGTCAAACATGGAGGTGGAAACATTATGTTTTGGGGGTGTTTTTCTGCTAAGGGGACAGGACAACTTCACCGCATCAAAGGGACGATGGACGGGGCCATGTACCGTCACATCTTGGGTGAGAACCTCCTTCCCTCAGCCAGGGCATTGAAAATGGGTCGTGGATGGGTATTCCAGCATGACAATGACCCAAAACACACGGCCAAGGCAACAAAGGAGTGGCTCAAGAAGAAGCATATTAAGGTCCTGGAGTGGCCTAGCCAGTGTCCAGACCTTAATCCCATGTAAGATCTGTGGAGGAAGCTGAAGGTTCGAGTTGCCAAACGTCAGCCTCGAAACCTTAATGACTTGGAGAAGATCTACAAAGAGGAGTGGGACAAAATCCCTCCTGAGATGTGTGCAAACCTGGTGGCCAACTACAAGAAACGTCTGACCTCTGTGATTGCCAACAAGGGTTTTGCCACCAAGTACTAAGTCATGTTTTGCAGAGGGGTCAAATACTTATTTCCCTCATTAAAATGCAAATCAATTTATAACATTTTTGACATGCGTATTTCTGGATTCTGTTGTTGTTATTCTGTCTCTCACTGTTCAAAGAAACCTACCATTGCAATTATAGAGTGATCATTTCTTCGTCAGTGGGCAAACGTACAAAATCAGCAGGGGATCAAATTATTTTTTCCCTCACTGTAGATGTAAAATAAAATGTTTAGACTTTTTTTAATTCAATACATTCCGTGGAAATAACAGCACCGCGTGTGTCTGTGACCTTAAACAGGAAACAAAGTATAATAGGCAACGTTTCAGGCAATGGGTCTTCTTCATGGCAAGAATAAATGGACATTTGTTTCCTTTTAAGGCCCCACATACGCAGAGTGCTGTTGATGAATGCGTCGAGTGTTGTTGTTGTTTGCAATTGTGCACCATTGTCAACACAGCGTCACCAAATAATCCGTTCACATGCATGGCTAACGCTACCGCGTGTGTAATATTACACATTACACACGCGGGTGCCCTAATGCACACGACGAGCGAGTAATTTTGTAATGAAAGCCATCGGGTGGCGATGTTCATCACGAGCAGGTCTTTGTAAACACTAATTTCGTTTTGCTCGTTTCAACTTTGATCAATCCCGACCCTGACGCCTGCTGCTGTACATTTGGAGTTTGCGTGTCTCTCTCTCTCTCGCGTGAACGCGTGGATTTTTCTCCGGGTCCTCCGGTTTTCTTCCCTCCACATTTAGAATCAACGTCGCACATTCAGAGCATTCGGCTGCTATTCATTTCCACGCGACGATGATGATGATGAGCCCACTTCGTTGAGCCATCATTCGTGATGGACAAGTCGCTAAGGGTGCACATGCTAGAAGAGAACGACAAAGCACATGTTGTTTTACCCAGTGTTGGTTGACAATCCAAATACATAAAAAGTGAGTACTGTTAAACGCTGGGGATGTTAACACTCGGTAAAGTAGAATAGTACCTGTCAAATAAGATGGTCCAAAAATGTGTAGCTAAATCTTTTTTGCATGGCTAATAACATCTTTCCAACGATTACTCAGTTTGTAGTGTATGTGATGCCTCGCTGTGCGAACTCTCCGACGTAGAAAACCCGAGTTCCTGATTTTCCGCTGTTGTTTTTTGGCGTTGAACTAAATGCTGATGGATTTATGAAAATCCCAGTGGGCCGTGGTGGCTTATGGGATTTTTTTTTGCTATACGCCGAGTAGAGTTGCTGCGGATTAATCATTAGAGTCATCGGTGTAGAGTTCGTCAATGCGCGATCGGAGATATTTAAATCATTCCGTTCGCATCTCTCCTTAACCGCTTTATTTGCATTAGAGCTGACAGCCCCTACCCTGGGACCGGCTGCTTGCGAGCAAATGTATAAATATTCTTCAAATGAACACTTGCACCGCTGTGTAATCATTTAATAGCGCGTAATAAATGCATAAATGAATCAATGAATAAATGAAGTGGTTTTTATTTATTAACGCACTTTGAAATTCTCCGAGGCGCGCTAATGCTCGGATAAAAGATTCACGCGCTCTCCGTCCGCGCGCTCCCCACGCTCTCAAGAATTAACGCTGTCACCATCGTCATCATCATCATCATCCGCAGCAGCAGCAGCCACAATCAATCCACTGCTGGATGAACACCCTCCCCCCACCAAAGCCATGCAGCCAGGGTCTCTCACGGTCCTGCGATGCGACCGTCAATCCGTCCATCCGTATCCCGGCACCTGGTTCCCACACGGCAAAGTGTGGCCTAATCTCCATTCGTTCCATCTGTGTGAGATAAGAGGACTGCCTGCCCCCTACCCCCACCCCCAATCTCCGCACACCTCCTGCTAATCTCCGGGCATTTCGGTTTTCCTCTGGAATAATTAACCCAAGCTTCCGTCTTCAGGAAGCCTCCGAAATGTCGTGATTTATTTTATTTGTTTTCTTTTCCACCCACGTGACTTCACCGAAAAAACAAAAGAGGATGGATCCTTGCAGTCACGAAAACTTCAAATCTAGGAATATTTAACCCCTCATTAACTGACCTTCTCAAGTTCACGACGTGCGTCCCCACGTGCTGTGGTTTGCGCTGTGGGGAGAGATGACGTTTTCACGAATTATACCAAACAACAACACTTATTATTATGATTATCCACTGCAAAACAGGGGTAGGCAATGCTGATGCCTGGGTGCCATGCTGGCTATGAGATGTTAACTACCTTGCCTGGTATACACGAGGTCGTGGGTTCGGTCCAGACCCTGACGCCTGCTGCTGTATATTTGGGGTTTGCGGTGTCTTTCTCTCATCATCATCATCACGGTGGCTAGGAAATGTTAACTACCTCGTCTGGTATACAGGAGGTCGTGAGTTCGGTCCAGACCCTGACGCCTGCTGTATATTTGGGGTTTGCGGTGTCTCCCTCTCATCATCATCATCACGGTGGCTAGGAGATGTCAACTACCTCGCCTGGCATACAGCAGGTCGTGGGTTCGATCCCGACCCTGACGCCTGCTGTATATTTGGAGTTTGCGGTGTCTCTCTATCATCATCATCACGGTGGCTAGGAGATGTTAACTACCTCGCCTGGTATACAGGAGGTCGTGAGTTCGGTCCAGACCCTGACGCCTGCTGTATATTTGGGGTTTGCGGTGTCTCCCTCTCATCATCATCATCACGGTGGCTAGGAGATGTCAACTACCTCGCCTGGTATACAGCAGGTCGTGGGTTCGATCCCGACCCTGACGCCTGCTGTATATTTGGAGTTTGCGGTGTCTCTCTCATCATCATCATCACGGTGGCTAGGAGATGTTAACTACCTCGCCTGGTATACAGGAGGTCGTGGGTTCGATCCCGACCCTGACGCCTGCTGTATATTTTCAGTTTTCGTGTCTCTCTCTCTCTCTCTCCCCGCGGTCGCGTGGATTTTTCTCCGGGTCCTCCCGATTTTCCCCTCCACATTTACAATCAACATCACCGCGCGTTTAGAGTATTTTACTGCTACAAATGTCCACGCGATAAGCCACTTCATTGGGCTATGGTGTGTGATCGCCAGCCAAGTCGCTGCAGAACAAGAGCAACACAGCAGCCCAGTGGCACCTTACCGGCTAAAATAAAATAAATATCCTCAAAGTTTTAATGAGCCTTGAGTCTCCACGAAGCTTCAGACCGGCCAGCCAACGCGTGGATCGTCGTCATTTGCCACGACCTATCCACTGTTCAATGAAGGCCTCAACGAAGACTCCCACGGGCTTGGGACAACACACGCGCGTCACGACCGAGGATAACACTGGTCAACACACTTTTTCTGGCATAATGGTACTCCAATGGTAATTTTGTGGTGCTGATTCCAAATCTGGCATCAGTTTTTGTCTATCATATCAGCTTTTTGAGATATCAAATATTGCATTTCCAATAAAAACTGCAGAAGAAAAATATTAAATAAATGTGGATATCTACATGAAATTATATTATAAACACACTATCCTAAAAACACAGCACCATATTTTAACACTAAAGCAGTCACTGACTCACAACAACTTGCATTCATAAGTGACAGAGTTAATTTCGGGTGAAATCAATGAAAATGGGGTATGCCGATAGCATAAAAATGATATGTGATAGAGCAATTCTGAGATCAGATTTGGAATCAGCACCCAGAAATTTGTCTAAAACAGCTGCAAAATTCCAGGCCAGTAAAACATGTTTGTTGTTGTTGACCAGTGTAATGATAGAGTGGCAGCCCACGGAGGCGGGGGGGTGTTACGTGCCCGAGAGAGAGCACGGCCATCACAAGGAGATGGAGCGACGAAACGAAACGAGTCAACGGATCGTTGCCATCGCAAGATCGTGAAAAGAAGTGGCAAGTGGCGGAGGGGGGGGGGGGGGGCTTGGGCAGCTTTTCGTCCAGCAGCGGATAGATCATGGCTGTCGACGACTGTAATGAAACCAGCAGCGTTGACCTATATCACGCCATTACATTAATTAGACTCACCCACTCACTACCCCCCCAACCCCCAAATATTGAGTTTTTCATCTTCTAAGAAATTCAGTCCCAACTTCTGTGATACAAAAATAACAAAAACCGCCAGCAGACCTCGCGGTTGAAATCAAATATTCACATTTTCTTTTCGTCTCTTTCTTAGCCAAACATACGCACATGCGTGTTTTTTGGTGGGCAAGCCGGTAAAACTCGTTAAACTAATTAAGCGTGTTGAGAAAATGAAATGTGTCTGTCCTCCGAGCGTAATTACGATATTTTTTTTCGTTCAAAAAGAGCGATATCGCGTAGCCTTTGTTTCAACGACGGTTCTGAGCCACATTTTTAGAGCAAAAAAAAAAATCGCTCTTGGAAAAACGATACATTTGCATCGCAACCGCAGACGCATTTTAGCCGGCTCTGAATGAAAATAAATACCCTACGCATTTCCACGTCCTTCTGCAGTAAGTGTATAATTTTTTTAAAAAGTTGCACGCAAAAAAAACGTGTCTCCTTCCCTTATGTATCTCCCCACACAATGGGGGGCAGAGTTCACGGCATTTCTCCTGTGGATGGACTTGTCAGCGCCATAGGAATGTGGATTTTCCACCACCGGGCTCTGCAGGGGGGGGGGGGGGGGGGATGAGCGCCAATGTCTCAATGTTCGTTTGAGCCGGGGGAAATCAATTTTGACTTTGAAGTGAAAAAATACAATTACTGTTTACGTAACCCCATTGGCCGTACGGCCGCAACTTGCCAGCAGCATTGGTTCAATACGAGCAAACTCGCAGAGGGTTTTGACTTTCAGTGTCTCATCAGCAGACCGGCTAGGTGGTTCATAACCTGAAGGTTGCGAGTTCAAATCTCGGCTGGGTGCTGATGTTTTACACTCCGCACCAATCACTCGCTTAAGTCTGAGTCAATCTAGGCGAGTCCTAAGACCGTCTGAGATATTCATGACCGATGTTAGCCGTGGCTGAGAATCAGACTGGGGGCACCCGGGTTCATAGCGCAGTGCACTAACCACTGCGCCACCACTCCCCACATTCACACACACACACCACCTCACTTCCCTCCGAAGACAAAGACGTTTTCCACGTATAGCCATAACAGACTCCTAGGGCAAGTGCTGTTAGCGAGCACCTATGAAGGCCGGCAAAGCACATGAGGTTATGGATGGCCAGCGCCATGCCCAGCCGCCTTTGTCTCCCCTGCCGTCACTGGTGTTGGCTGTTAGCGGGAATCAAACTCGGGTTGCCTGGTTGGTAGTGCGCTGTGCTGACCGCTACACTTACCACTCCCCACATGCAAAATCTCACATACACACACCAAATACGCGCACGCTCTCTCAAACACACACACACCACACACACACACGCTCTCTCAAACAAACACACACACACGCTCTCGCACGCAAACAAAAATATCCCCCGTATAGCCTTAACAGACTGTGGGTGGCCAGCACTATGCCCCGCTGCCTTTGTCTCCCCAGTGGCGATGTTTTTTTTTACACACCGCACTAGGTAGTCATTTGAGGCTGAGTCGACCTAAGGGAGGCCCAGGACCGGTTCAAATATTCTCCGCTGTCATTGGTTGTGAGCGGGAATCGAACTTGGGTCGCCGGGTTCGTAGCGCAGCGCGCTAACCGCGACACTACCGCTCCCCACACACACTCTCACACACACACACGCGCAAACTCTCCCACATACACACCCACACTCTCTCTCTCTCACACACCACACACACGCGTGCACACACACACGCGCACACTCTCATACACCACACACACACACGGACTTTCATACACTGCACACACACACACACATACCTCCCCCCCTTCCTCCACACACGCTTTCACACACACACACACACGCAATCTCACACACACGCGCTCACGCACACACCCACACTTTCCCCGCGGCTTTTGCAATAATAGCACGCAGTGGGGGAACTTGACTTTTGACTCTCCCATCGCACTGGGCCCGAGGCCAGAGAAGAAATGAGTACCAATCGCTTTCCTAGGCCAGAGCCCTCCCCGGGAAAAAAGCAATATTAGCTACAACTCGGTCACTCCACTCACTTAGATCGCCCCCTCCTCCTCCTCCTCTCTCTCCTCTCTCTCCCCTCTCTCTCGCCTCGCTCGCATCCCCATCTCCCCGTCTCCCCATCTCCCCATTTACTCATTTTACCATCTCACCATCATCTCCCCATCATCTCCCCATGTCCACTCTCATTCCCACTGATCACATTCACTCTTTCTATTTTTCTTCCCACTCTCTCAGCCGTTACTCTCACACACTCCCTTCCCGACACGTGCTCGGGATAGATAACGCCTTCCTCCATACCAGCTGGCTAACTCGTTCGCCACGTGGTCTATCCACTGCTGGATGATAAAGATCACCACTCCCCCTGAACCGTCATCACCTCTCGTGTGACGTTGCGACCCCATCCGGATCCCGGCAAACGCACTCGCACGCGCCGTCTTCATCGTCTTCATCGGCACGTCCCACCAGCCGCGGTGGCCGCACTCCCCGGGCGGTGGTGGAGACTCAGGAGGGGAACGGAAGCCAAAGGAGGGAAATGCACAACAACATCGGGAAGGGGGCGAGATTGACTCGATGCGGGAGCCGGGGGGCGGGAGGGGGGTACGGATGGCCTCCTGGATGGCCGCGATCCGTCCCTTGGCCGCCAACTCCGTCGCTCGTCCGCGCAAAGGGCCCCTCCGCTCACTCACGTTTCCCCGACGGCCCCGACGCTGCCTGTGACGACGGTCGCAGAAGCAGCAGAAGCAGCGGGCGGCTCTTGGCTGGCCGTCGAACAAAGCCGGCGGTCACCCCATCGCACCGCACCGCATCGCACGCACTGTCAGGAGCGCTCCTTGGGCCGTCTGGAACGCTCTCAGCCTCCCGGTGGTAGTTAGCGCCGCTGGAGCCGTGCACTTCCAAATCGTGTAGATTGAAAAAGTCACTTCTTGAGAACTACTTTTCTTGTGTTTTAGTTTTTGGCCCTTCACGCCGCGCCTCCGGTTAGCACGGTTGGCTACGTATGGTGCGAAAGAAGTTCTGCACACACACACACGTACGTACGTACGTACGCGCAACGGAGAAAGTGGGACGGCGGCCGAGACGCGGACAGACGCGCCCTCGGAATTACACTCGGGTATCGATGTATGAACACGCGGGGAATAAGGGAATACTATATACACACACACACAAATATACATGTAATGAAATAATTACTCACAGTTTCGTCAATCCACTGCTGGATGAAGGCACCGACCACCTCAACAATCCGCCCACCAGCAACCAGCTGCCCGCGAGGTCGATTTGCACTGCTACGTCTTCTCTCGTGGGGCGGACGTCTCTACCCGAGAACGCGTTCCACTCCACACACATTCCCCCACACCTCTGATTAACACGGTTGGCTACGTACGGTGCGAAAGAAGTTCGACATACACACACACATACTCACACGGAGACCCATAGACCCACACAGAGACCCATAGACTCACACGGAGACCCATAGACTCACACAAAGAACCATAAACTCACACAGAGATCCATAGACTCACACAAAGACCCATAAACTCACACAGAGATCCATAGACTCACACGGAGACCCATAGACCCACACAGAGACCCATAGACTCACACAGAGACCCATAGACCCACACAGAGACCCATAGACCCACACAGAGACACATAGACTCACACGGAGACCCATAGACTCACACAGAGATCCATAGACTCACACAGAGACCCATGAACTCACACAGAGACCCATAGACTCACACGGAGACCCATAGACTCACACAGAGATCCATAGACTCACACAGAGACCCATGAACTCACACAGAGATCCATAGACTCACACAAAGACCAATAAACTCACACGGATAACCCATAGACTCACACGGAGACCCATAGACTCACACAGAGATCCATAGACTCACACAAAGACCCATAAACTCACACAGAGACCCATAGCCGCACACAAAGACCCATGAACTCACACAGAGATCCAAACTCACACAAAAACCCATGAACTCACACAGAGATCCAGACTCACACAAAAACCCATAAACTCACACAGAGACTCATAGTCTCACACAATACCCATAGACTTACAAAAACCCATAGACTCACACAGAGACCCATAAACTCACACAGAGACCCATAGACTCACACAGAGACCCATAGACTCACACAGAGACCCATAGACTCACACAGAGACCCATAGACTCATACTGAGACCTAAATATAAATGTCCTTCTCCCGCACCTCCGATTAGCACGGTTGGCTACGGACGGTGCGAAAGAAGTTCAACACACAAAGACAAAGATCCCCCGTGTAGCCTTTACAGACTGTTGAGGCAAGTGCTGTTAGCGAGTAGCACCTATGAAGGCCGGCACGGCACACTAGATGGGTGCTATGGCGAGCACCACGCCCGGCCGCCTTTGTCTCCCCGGTGGCGATGTTTTTTTTTACACATCGCACACCAGGTACTTAATTGAGGCTGAGTCGACCTAGGGGAGGCACAGGACCGGTTCAGAAAATCGTCACTTGTGTTTGCCGTGAGTGGGAATCGAACTCGGCTGGGTTCGTAGCGCAGCGTAGCGCTAACCGCTACACCCCCCCCCCCCACACACATTCCAGCAGACGCATGGACGTACCACCATCTCGTATGTAAATATATTCCCGCTCGGTTTTTTTTTGTTTTAATTCGCGACAGCTTTCTTCGGGTTGCTTTGGGTCCGTCGTGACTAAGCGAGGTTGCCGGGGTCAGCAAAGTAAACACAAAGGCTTCAGTATCTTACGTCTTGATTGCGCGAACCAAATGTTCATTTTTTTTTTCGGTGATTGTCGAAAAGCCACGCATGTTGCTGGAGACTCCGTCGCGCCGACAACTGTGGCAGTGTTTGCTTTTGCTCAAGCAGTGGGGCGTCCCTCTGCGCGTTTGCGTGCGGAACATTTTACGTGCGCTCGTGTGTGTGTGTGTGCCGCGTAGGGCTGAACGATTTGGGGAAAATATTTAATTGCGATTTTTCTGATAGATATTGCGATTAAAACAATTTAAGTCAAGATTCAGTTCAATATTCACTGTGTAATAGATTTAAAACATGTGATGGAGCATTACCACATGATATCGTCAAAATATGAACTGCTCTATATATTCGAATGCAAGGATGAGAACTTAAAAGATACAAATTGCTTCCAACATGTATTTATTAAAATGTTTTAAATGAAGTAGAACAATCAAACATAGAGCAATTGTTAAGTTAAATAAATAAAGTTATTATAATAAAAAATAAAACAATTCCAATAAGTAATAGGACTTTTAAAATCGCAAAACATCGCAGCCTTTGCAATTTACTAATCGCATTGTTTGAAATTGCGATTTCAATTTGAAATCGATTAATTGTTCAGCCCTACAGAGTGTGTACGTACGCGCGCGTACTGTGCGCGCGCTGTGTGTATGTGTCACGGGGAATGGTGGCGCAGTGGTTGGGTGGCGCTGTGTGTGTGTGTCACGGGGAACGGTGGTGCAGTGATTGGACAGCGCTGTGTGTGTGTGTCACGGGGAACGGTGGTGCAGTGGTTGGCAGCGCTGTGTGTGTGTGTGTCACGGGGAACGGTGGTGCAGTGGTTGGACGGCGCTGTGTGTGTGTGTCACGGGGAATGGTGGTGCAGTGATTGGACAGCGCTGTGTGTGTGTGTCACGGGGAACGGTGGAGCAGTGGTTGCGCAGCGCTGTGTGTGTGTGTGTGTCACGGGGAACGGTGGTGCAGTGGTTGGCAGCGCTGTGTGTGTGTGTGTCACGGGGAACGGTGGCGCAGTGGTTGGACGGCGCTGTGTGTGTGTGTCACGGGGAACGGTGGCGCAGTGGTTGCGCAGCGCTGTGCTCAGCAACCGGTGACCCGAGTTGGATTCCCCGCTCACGACCAATAACAGTGGCAAAATACTTGAACCCGACCTGGGCCTACCCCAAGGTCAACTCGGACTTAAATGAGTATCTGCTGCGATGTGTAAACATCGCCACTGTCGAGTAGGAATCTCTTGATCACCCTGGAGGAGTCCGATGAGCTAAGGGGGCGAGAGTCAGCAAAGTCACAATAACAAACGATATAAAAAAATAACCGAGTACAAAACAGAGAAAATGGTAAGCAAGTCACTAAAATTATTAAATATATAAAGAGTACGTAAGTACATAAATTCCTGCCGATTTTTCAACAATGCAAGCTTGGGCAAGGCAGCAAAAACAACAACAGCCCCAGACCACAGCAAGACAACATCAGCCAGCAGTAGTCCCTCAATAAAATGGCACATTAACATTGAAAGTTATTATAATAAAAAAATTAAACAATTCCAATAAGAAAGTAATAGGACTTTTCAAATCATCGCAGACTTTGCAATTCTGCTAATCGCATTGTTTCAAATTGCGATTTCGATTTGAAATCGATTAGTTGTTCAGCCCTACAGAGTGTGCAGGTAAACGATCAAAGTCACGAATCACATTTTGCCACGTCCGGCAACGAACCTTCAGCTTCACCAGAAGCCGTGGGCTCCGTCTCTCCCGACAGCCGCTGACGCTGCCGGCGTTGTCAAAGAATATCGTAAATATCGTAAGTATCTGCGCGGCCTATTCCAGAAGTCGCCGCTTTAATTCCATCTCCCGGCGCAGCAAATTTAATCGACGATGCAGGTTCCCTCAAACCCACCGCTCACCGGCTGTGTTGGCTTTGGGGCCACCTGCAGTGGGGCCTGGTCTGAGTGGATAGGAGATGTTAACTACCTCTCCTGATACACAGGAGGTCGTGGGTTCGGTCCCAACCCAGACACCTGCTGTGTATTTGGAGTTTGCGTGTCTCTCTCATCATCACGGTGGCTAGGTGATGTCAACTACCTCGCCTGATATGCAGGAGGTCGTGGGTTCGATCCCGATCCTGACGGCTGCTGCTGTATATTTGGAGTTTGCGTGTCTCTCTCATTATCATCACGGTGGCTCGGAGATGTTAACTACCTCGCCTGGTATGCAGGAAGTCGTGGGTTAGATCCAGACCCTGACGCCTGCTGCTGTATATTTGGAGTCTGCGTGTCGTTCTACCTGTGGTCGCGTGGATTTTTCTCCGGGTCCTTCGGTATTTCCACTCCACGTTTAGAATCAAAATCGCGCGTTCAGAACATTTGGCTGCTATACATTTCCACGCGATGAAAATTCGTTTCATTGAGCTATCATTTGTGGGCAGGTCGCTTCTGAAGAAGAGCTAAATAGCTCAGTGAGCCTTACCTGGTAAAATAAATAAAAGTTTCGTTCAGGTGTGTCTAGGGTGATGCGTAGAGTCACGATTGATGCACAAGCACGATGCCAAGCTTGCAGCCCGCTGAGATGGAGGGCCATTTACGCGGACGTATGTACGTTGAACTTCTTTCGCACCGTGCGTAGCCAACCGTGCTCGTCGGAGATGCCGGAGTGGAAGGACAACAAACCAAACGCAGGAAGCACAAACTTAGTCTGGGTCTGGGCATTCAGACGCTGTCTCCCCGACAGACCTGGTCTTCACCTGAGGACGGCTGCTTGCGTTGTGGCCGAAACGTCGTGAGAATTATTTTATTATGTTTTATTTGTAATATTTTATTATTTCCCTTCTACGTGACTTTACCGAAAGAACCAAGAAGATGAATCCCTGCAGTCACGAAAGCTTTAAATCGAAATTTAGTCTGGGTTCTAGATTTGAAGCAGTCGCCCTCCAGCAACAACGGAGGGCAGAGGAGCGACGCTCACAACAACGAGCGGAGCGCCGTGTGGATAAAACGCAGCAAGTTGACACAGTGGGGGATACAGCCGGTGGTGCATCTACCGGTCATCTCAGTCAGCCAACCCATGGCACCTGCCGGGTCTGTTCCGAGACCTCCTGTAAGCGAGACTTCGACGCTTCGCGTGGCCTCAAAGTGCACCTAGCCTGGCACAGGCGCCGTGGTGATGTCACCGTCACTTAGTGGCGAATGGCGGGCATTGGCATCCCAATTGACTAAATTCACAATTAGCATTTTTCCAGCACTGGGGATGTTTTAGTCCAATACCAGTTGCGTTGTACGGATTGTTTTTTTTTAAGCTATGGGAGGAAACCAGAGAACCCGGAGTATATCCACGCAGACAGGGGGAGAACGTGCACACTTTTTGGTTCTTTCGGTAAAGTCTCGTAGAAGGGAAATAATAAAATAATAAAAATAAAACATAATAAAATAATTCTCACGACGTTTCTACGTGACTTTACCGAAAGAACCAAGAAGATGAATCTCTGCAGTCACGAAAGCTGTACATCGAAATTTAACATGCACACTCCAAGCAGAAAGCCCCCCCCCCCCCCCGAGTCGGGAATCGAACCCAGGCCTTCGCTGCTGTGAGGCGTGAGTGTTACCACCGCCCCCCACAAAACCTGCCACCCGATACGGCCATCAGGAGCAAAAGCAGCGCATGTTGACAGAGGCAATGATATTTGGAGCCGGTTTTACAACACGTACAAAGACAAAGATTCCCCCCGTATAGCCTTAACAGACTATTGGGGCAAGTGCTGTTAGCCAGTGGCACCTATGAAGGCCGGCACGGCGCGCGAGGGGGGTGGGTGGCCAGCACCACGCCCGGCCGCCTTTGTCTCCCGTGTGGCGATGTTCAACCACCCGCCAGCACCAGCTACTCATTTTTTAGGCCGAGTCGACGTAGGGGTGGCCCAGGACGGATTCAGATAATCGTTACCGGCGGCGTCGCCGGGTCCGTGAACTGCTGCGCCACCGCTCCCCGCAACACTCGCGCAGACACTCGCACAGACGTTGACAAAGGGAACATTTTGCAGAGCCGCGCACACACACACGCGCGCACACACACAAAAAACGCGTGATCATCGGCAACTCAAAACTCCTCCAGCGTAACAACGTTTCCCAATGAAATCTTTACCAAACATTAAATAATAGGTCTGGCCGTTTAAACACCGAGACATGTCTCTTTTCTCGAGGTATCGATTTGTGGAATGCCTGTCTCTTTGTTTTTAATTTTTATAATGTTTATATTGTGCGCGCGTGTATGTGTATATTTATTTATTTTTTGGGTACGAAATGCGGTTTTGTTAAATCTGTGTTTGCCGTTCGTGCTTTTAAAACGCGATTCGCAGCATGTGGAGTTTTTTGTAATCGCGGTTGTGGCAAAGGTGACGAAGGCGATAAAGGCGCAGCCCTGCAATTGCTCTCTCACGCCACTGCTGGCGGAAGTTGGGCCTCCGCTACAGCGGAGCTCCTGGACGGCACCTCTCCAGATGATGTACTTGGCCTACTCTTCCACGCTGGTAACGGTAAAGTGCGCACGTGTCCACACTAATTTTTTTAGCAACCTATAAGTGGCCCGGGACCGCTACAGATAATTGTCACTGGTGGAAGTACCCACATTTTACCCCACCACACGTGAATCCATGGTGGCTAGGAGATGTTAACTACCTCGCCTGATATACGGGAGGTCGTGCGTTCGATCCTGACCCTGACGAATGTTGCATATTTGGAGTTTGCGTGTTCTCCCCGTGGCGGCGTGGATTTTTCTCCGAGTCGTCCGTTTTTTCCCCCTCCACATTTAGAATCAACATCACGCGTTTAGAGTATTAGGCCGCTGCTGTAAATGTCAACGTGATGATGATGAGCCGCAACATTGTTGAACTATCATTTGTGGTGGCCAGGTCACTGTTGAAAAAGAGCTGTATAGCACAGTGGGCCTTACCTGTACACCAAGCCCTCAACACGAATGGATACTCAGACCGCACAATCCGCAAAGCTGTATCCCCAACCATAGGGAGACAACCATCTGAGGACCCAATCAAAACCATCACCTTGCCATACATAGCAGGTGTTACCAAAAAGATTTCCAAAATCTTAAACAAACACAAGATCCAGGTCCGATTCAACACAATACAACAAAATCCGTGATTTGATCCCATCTGTGAAGGATGTCATTCCTGACATGCAATACCCTGGTGTCTACAAACTTAAGTTGTGTCTGCGGCAGCAGTTACATTGGGGAAACGAAACGACATGTCTCGGACCGTGTTCGCGAACACAAGGCAGATTTGAAACACGGCAGAACCAATACCTCTGCAGTGGCTGATCATTGTTATAACGCAGTGGGCTCGCACGATATCGTTTTTTCCGAGACCAAGGTACTCTGCAAACCTTCGGGCTACCATCAACGATTTGTCCATGAAGCCATCCAGATATATAAACACGGAGACAATTTCAACCGAGAAGATAATTGGAAGGACGTTATTAACCAAGTAAAATCCTAACTTACTGTGTTGCTTACATCCTTCCTGCCGTTTGGCTGTTATCTCCGACTCTCTTGAGTTGCATTGCCCTGTTGGGTGCCTCTGCATTAACGGGCTGTGGTCTCACTAACATGGCCACCTCCGCTCCCTTAGCCTCGATGTGTCGATGGTTCTGGCTGTGTGATGGGCTGTGTGTCTCACTGGCACTGGTGGTTCTCTTGCGTTGACGCGCTTGCCTCTCACAGCGCAGTTGGCAGCGCCGCAGCTTGTGTTACACATAGACATGACATTAACTTGCCAATCTCCCTAATCTCTCTGCCTAATCTCTCCCATTAACACAGTGCTAATCTCCCATTAACACTGCCGCAGTGAGCATATGCGGCGACGGTGCTGTTAATGCGGCGACGGAGGCTCATTTACTTTGACATGCTAATCTATCTCCCGAATTTCTCTCTCCCTAATCTTCCCCATTAACACAACTGATGTGCTTGCGTGCGGGGATGGGACTCTTTCCAGCTCGGACCCCGCCTGCTTGCCCTTGGCCAACATATATAACCTCTTGTTGTAGTAACAGCTCTCTCGCTGTGGTCTTCCTGGTTCAGCAGTGCCACTGCTGGATATTTTTTTTTCCGCCTGAGGACGACCGCTTGTGTTGCGATCGAAACGTCGTGATATATTATTTTTTCTTTTATTTTTCTACTTACGTGACTTTACCGAAAGAACCAAAGAGTATGCAATAAAAACAAATTTTCACCATTTATTTCATAATTGAACTACCAATTTGGTGGACAGAGGCGGGAGGGTTTACCATTGCTCTGACGTAGGCTTAGAGTGCGGCATGAGTAAGGATTGGGGGTAAATCTTAAAAGTTACAGTCAGGATTCTGAGAAAGGGTTCAGGGTAGATATTAAAGTTCCAGTCAGGATTCTGAGATAGGGTTAGGGGTAGATCTTAAACGTTACAGTCAGGATTTTGAGATAGGGTTAGAGGTAGATATTAAAGTTACAGTCAGGATTCCGAGTTAGATTTGGGGGTATAGCGTTTAATGGAATGACAAACAAACTCGACACACATTTTTGGACCATCTTATCTGACAGGCACTATTTTACTTTACCGAGTGTTAACATCCCTAGCGTTTAACAGTACTCTCTTTATTGTCAGCCAACACTGGTATAAACATGGGCATTTTAGCTTCTTTTCTATCATGTGTATCAACAGGGACTTGCGCACAAACACGCTCACGAGTATCCCCGTGCCCTCTTTTAGCCCTGCCCCCCCCTCCCGATACGTTCCATTCATTGGCTACCACATTCTGATAAGCTCCTCCCCCCTTAACTGGTATTTAAGAGCTTGCATCTTGAATCCCTCCCTCACTTGATGCAGCAAATCTGGCTGTGACGGTCCCACCTGATGACGGAGACTTGTGTTGCCTCCGAAACATCGTGATTTTATTGTTTTATTTTTATTAATTGTAATTTAATTTTTTACCTACGTGACTTTACCGAAAGAACTAAGAGTATGAATCCTTGCAGTCACGAAAGCTTCAAATCTAGAAACAAACTCGAGTTTCAAAAGTAGAACCGACGACGCTTCTGATTGGTGAAACACGACTTCCACTGTTTCCATGCAGCTAGGGTTATGTTACCGGGTATACGCATAGCAAACAAAAAATATATAAGAATTCGGACTGTCAATGAAGCTACGGACGGTCCGAATAGAAGCATCGTTACGTAGAGGATGGTAAAACGTGGCGTCGCGTGCATGTGACATCACCACCATGGCCTCCCTGAAAAAATAATCTTGGGAGTGAGTGGCGCCTTCCTGGGTACGTAGGTGGCATCGTCATCGTCGTCGTTACGTAACTTGGAACCTCCTGATCGTGGAAACGAAGGGAACAAGTCGGAGAGCATATTGATCCGAGGAGATGGAGCAATTAAATCAGCCTGTGTGCCAGTGCTGAGTGGATCTCTAGATGGCCCCGCATTGTGGGAGTTGGCCGTGGTTTTGCAGAGGCCTTCATCCAGCAGTGGATTGACCATGGCTGATGATCACAATGAGGATTCTATATCATCCAGTCGTAGATTGACCACGGCTGATGATGACAATGATGACGACGATGATAACGATTATGATTACGATGACTAAGACAATGACGATGTTGACGACTACGACGACAGAGATAATAACTATGAACGATCCCTGACTGCAAACCAAGCGACGTCAAAACCATTCAGTCAGATTTGGCAACGTCAATAACAACGCCAACAATTGGCCAAATTGGCGACGACGATGATGAAGATGACGACGACGACTTTGACGACGACGATGACGACAATGACGACGACGACGACGATCTTGACGACGATGCTGAAGATGACGACGACGATCTTGACGACGATGACGACGACGACGATAACGATAAACGATCCCAGATTGCAAACCAAGCGACGTCAAAACCATTCGGTCAGATTTGGCAACTTCAGCAGCAACGCCCTCAAGTTGCCAAATCGGCGACGTTCTTTCGTCACGACCTCAGGAAGGAAACCCACACTCTCACCGCGAGCGTGATCACACGTGGGCTCATTGCCGCGAACCGATACCCCCCTCGCCACCCCCCCCCCCCTCCGTCGGTCGGCCGTTTTGAAGCCCCCCGCTCACGCGGATTCGCGAGCCGCTCGGATAATTTCCCTCTGGCAGACGTCGCCAATTATTTATTCCCCCCGCCGCCGGTGGTGGTGGGGAGGAGGAGGAGGAGGAAAAGGAAGCGACGTTTTGGCGAATGTCGCGTTTACGCTGCGGGGGCAAAAGGAACAAAATAAAAAGAGGCAATAACAATAATAAATAAATAATCAGCCGGCTCGCTCGGACCCCCATCGGACCGAAGGGGGTCCGATTTAGGGAAATAAAATACCGCCACCCCCCCTCCCCCCCCCCCACTCTCGCTCACAATTATACCGCGGGGGCCTTTGCGGCACGAGAATTTTGCGAAATTACCGCGTCCCCCCCCTCCCCCCCCACCTCCACCGCCACACTCCATGATTAGCGGAGGACGCGGCGTCAGAAGCCGAATCTCGCACGCTTCCTCGTGTTTGCAAGAATTCGAATCTCGCCCAGGAAATAGATAAAAGCGTTTTCTTTTTTTGTGCGCGTGGTGCGTGCGTGCTGTGTTCTGGCCGCCCAACACAAAGCAGATCGTCGGCGTCTGAACGATTCTCGCGCTCAGCCCTGGGGACGGTGACCTGTGACCTCCTTGGCAGCGAGAGCTTTTTGAAGCTGGGGTCGAATAGTGTTTTTTCCTCCCATATCCTCTCCCTCCGGTCTTTTTACTCGGCAAAACGATCACAATTTTGCCCCCCATACCCCCCCCCCCGACCAGATTTGCTCACCGGGAGGACAAATACAGCGCGATACAAACGGACGCATTTTCCCAGGCGCGGCACAACGCCGTGAGCTTTCCGTAAGTCGCTCCAGTTGATTGGAGGAATCTGATGGGCTATGAAGCTCTTCGGATTCCTCCAGCATGAAAGCATCGATTTAAAGCTTTCGTGACTGCAGGGATTCCCGACAGACCTGTTCTTCACCTGAGGACGGCTGCTTGCGTTGTGGCCGAAACGTCGTGAGAATAACTTTATTATGTTTTTTTTTATTATTTTATTATTTCCATTCTACGTGACTTTACCGAAAGAACCAAGAACATAAAAGCATCGCCACCCCCCCCCCCCCCCACCGCCCCTCGCCACGCGCGACACGTGAATTGATGCATCGTGAGAGATTGCAATGGCTTTGGGGAGGCCTCCATCCAGCAGCGGACAGCTCACGGCTGATGATGATGACGACGATGATGACGATGACATGTGCTTACCTGTGCGTATTGGCACGGGCATGAAGAGTCTAACGTGCAGATAACAGGACATGCCCGGGAGAAAGAAAGTGAAACGTATAGAATGGGAAGTGTTTGAATAGCTGCTTTCAGTATTACTAACTTACAATGTGTTTCATTTCTGTAATGCACCATGTCAAACATAAGCTCATAATCCACCGCATCGGCATTAGATACACGTACATAAATAAGCAGTGGGGGTGGGGGGGAGAGCGGTGGTGCAGCGGTTAACGCACTTATTTTTCCAAAAACAGTCCATGTGGTTGTCGCTTATTTGCAGTTGTTCCCGTGATAATGGGTGCTGGTGGTGGTGGTTAGCGCACTGCGCTACGAACCCGGCGACCCGAGTTCGATTCCCGCTCACAACCAATGACAGCGGAGAATATTTGAACCGGTCCTGGGCCTCCCCGAGGTCGACTCAGCCTCAAATGAGTACCTGGTTGCGGTGTGTACACATCGCAACCGGGGAGACAAAGGCGGCCGGGCGTGGTGCTGGCCACCAACCCTCGTGTGCCATGCCTGGCTTTCACAGATGCTCGCTAACAGCACTTGCCCCAAAAGTCTGTTCGGGCTATACGGTGGATCTTTGTCTTTGGTGGCTATCCACGTGAGCTGTAGTCCGGCGCCGTAGTCCAACACTCCGTCAGGGCTCTCGTGCCCATTCCGGAACTCTCCTCTCGATTTCCACGGTTCAATTCGAACGCCGACGTGAGTAGTGACGCAACAGCAGACAGCGGCAACATCGTGCACCGACGACGATCTGCCACCAACCGCCCTCTCACTTTCAGCGCCACAGCGCGTGGATTTGTAACGTTTGTTTTCTTTTGTTTGCTGGTGACTTTGTGTATTTCATATTGAAATCGCCTCCAGTGCTTTTGCTGCTGGCGGCAATAAAAGTTGTTTAAAAGTCAAGTTTCTCCGACAGCCGACGATCTGCCACCAACCGCCCTCTCTCTCTCTCTCCGACACACGTCGTCATTATCACGCACTTGATATTTACTTGAGTTCATTTCCTTTCACGTGATTATTTTTTTAGCGACTTGCCAAACCTTTACTATGCTTTGCACTACTACTATCATGTTTTTGCATCGTTATTTTGTTGTGACATTTTGACCGCGGTGATCCGACTGGACATCTGTAAAAAAGCTTCATAGCTCATCGGATTCCTCGTGCAGTCTAAATAAATATTCTGATTCTCACCTGGTTTAAAACAAGAGACGAAGCATCTTCTTGGTTCTTTCGGTAAAGTCACGTAGAAGGGAAGTAATAAAATAATACAATTAAAACATAATAATAAAAATAAAACAATATTTTTTTTATCATTTTACTACTTCCCTTCTACGTGACTTTACCGAAAGAACCAAGAAGATGAATCCCTGCAGTCACGAAAGCTTTAAATCGAAATTTAAGAGACGAAGCCTCCACATTGCTCCCGCCCTCCACGTCCTCATCGTTACGATCCCGATCCTCCCGCCCCCTCGATCCGTGCCAGAGGCAAATACTAATAACAACGTGAAATTGTAGTTGCTGCTCTGCATCTGATGGCACCAAAGTTACGAGATGTTAACTACCTCGCCTGGTATGCAGGAAGTCGTGGGTTCAATATCGACCCTGACGCCTGCTGTATATTTAGAGTTTGCGGTGTCTCTCTCATCATCATCATCACGGTGGCTAGGAAATGTTAACTACCTCGCCTGGTGTGCAGAAGGTCGTGGGTTCAATCTCGACCCTTATATTTGGAGTTTGCGGTGTCTCTCGCTCATCATCATCATCATCATCACGGCGGCTAAGAGATGTTAACTACTTCGCCTGGTATGCAGGAGGTCGTGGGTTCAATCTCGACCCTGACGTCTGCTGTGAATTTGGAGTTTGCGGTGTCTCTCTTTCATCATCATCATCACGGCGGCTAGGAGATGTTAACTACCTCGCCTGGTATGCAGGAGGTCGTGGGTTCAATCTCGACCCTGACGCCTGCTGCTGTATATTTGGAGTTTGCGGTGTCTGTCTCTCTCTCATCATCATCACGGTGGCGAGGAGATGTTAACTACCTCTCCTGGTATGCAGGAGGTCGTGGGTTCAATCTCAACCCTGACGCCTGCTGTGTATTTGGAGTTTGCGGTGTCTCTCTCTCCCCGTGGTCGTATGGATTTTTCTCCGGTGTCCTCTGGTTTTTCTCTCCACAATTAGAATCAACGTCATGCGTTTAGAGTCTTTGGCTGCTATACATTCCCACATGATGATAATAAGCCACTTCGTTGAGCTATATAGATCAGTTTTTTTTAGTTTTATCTACATCAGTCATACGAAAAAAGAAGACGCTAACCATACTTCTACGAACTCTCTTCTGCTAACTCTTTGCCGCGCTTTCCCATCGTATCTGTGTCCGTCTCCCGCTCCCGCCTGTTAGAAATATTTTTTTCACATTCCGCGCCGGCAGTCAAATGATATATGTAATAAAAAAAAACACTCAGTTGCGCGCACAAAAACGTCGCTTATTCCTCTTAATTGCCTGATCGCTGTTTGGCACGCCGGAATTAAGACTGCAAATACTCGCGCCGCTCGGAAATTTCATGAAGCGTGGAATTTTTTTTTCCCGGAAATAATTATTCAGAGAGCCCACGCGAGAGGGTGGGGATGGGGGTGGGGGGGGGGGTACGGATGGTAGGGGGAGGAGGGGAGGGGGGGCGGGCGTCTGAGCAATGATTTGGAAAATTACTACGGATAATTTTTTGAACACGCATCAGCACCATCTACAGGTTCAATAATTGACACGATCGCTGGCGTTATTAGACGGCAGGCAGGCGGGGGGGCGGGGGGGCGTGGGGGCGTTTGGGGAGGGGGGGTGGGAAGCTAATTGCGTTCGTTAAAAAAAATTAACCGGGGAAGCGAACGATTGAGCGTGTGCGATACGAACCGCGCGACTGTGATTTCAAGTAACTGAACAAAATGAACCAGTGTAACATCTATTGAAAGAAACGTAATCCCGACAGCAACACAAGTCACCGCGCACTGTCGTTTAACCCCAACGGAAGGCTTCTGTGTGCGCGCGCGCGCGCTCGCAAAATGTTTAGTGAGTGTGCGCGAGTGTTTGACTTCGTTGCCGGGAAGTTCGTCTGGTTTCGTCCGAAGGGGTTCGGAAAGGAGACGGGGGAGCGCGCCGTCGCGAGTCTAGCACCCGAGCAGATTTCTCGCTCGGGACTTTGTTCGCAATTCGTTCGGGAGGTGCTCTCGCACGACCCGCCCGGAAAACGAAAGCAAAAAAATTAACCCGTAAAAACAAAGTTTTTCACTATAAATCCTTTATATGCGTGGCGGCTAGAGTCCTCTCGTCCTCTGGCTTGAGATGGCTGCCACCTATGGGTCAGATGATTGCCTGCCACCATTAAGCAATTGGTAATTAAATATAAAAAAAATTCCTAAAATGTAGAAAATTTTGGAAAAAAATTTTCACGAAAATAAATTGTCACGCACAACGAGTCTGTGTGCAAAATGTCAGTTCGATTGGATCACGGGAAGTGGGTTAAAAAACGACCGAAAGATTTGCACGGTCGTAAGCGCGCAAGCACGCAAGCAAGTTAACTTAATTTAAAGGATTTAAAAAGACAAAACCGAACGCAGCTCTGAAAATTTTCGAACGGAACGGCTTGTCTCGATTCGCCTTTACCGAATCCTCCAAATTACGAGCCCCAAAAACAAGTTCCCCCGGTGTCAACAAAGCAATCACAATCCGGCGGCACGCTAACGCACCGCAGGACAAAGGTTCACCAATGTAGCCTTCAGCATTTCAGATCGTTGGGCCCAAGTGCAGTTAGCGAGCGCCTATTAACGCCGGCGCGGGAACCCGCACACAGTGGGACTGTGGGTGGCCAGCACCACGCCCGGTCGCCTTTGTCTCCCCGGTGGCGATGTCTTCACACAACGGTCCCATCGCCATCACTCACGGTCCTGCCAAGTAACGGTCCACCCCCAGGGCCTGCTAACACACACACCGGTCTGTATGTAAGCACCATTCCTTGTTCATCCTGTTTGCAGAAAGTTCCCGGTGTTGGATTTGTGCAAGTCATTTCTGGTCCTTGTTGTTGTTGTTGTTTGTTTGTGCTCTTGTTAGTTTGCGCATTCCGACTGTTGCGATGTCACTGCCGCCGCTGCCAGCGATGGTCTCGGGGAGGGGGGAGGGCTACGCAGACGCTTGGCTCATCGGGGACTCGGCAGCTGATTAAAAAAATATCATTAAAAAAAATGTAAAAAAAAGAAAAAAAAAGAAAAAAGAAATGAAAAAAAAGGAAAAAATAAAAGAATAAATTTTTTTTTAATGTAAAAAAAAGCTCGAGTTTTTACTCGTGAATCGAGATGCTGAAGATGTTCTAACCCTAAAAAAAAACCCACGAACGTGCTTTAATTGTTCGTGACATCGGCCGCTGACTCCGAATCCCAAGCCAGTGTTTCTTTTCACCCCTTTTGAATTTTCAATTACCTCCCTTCCTTACACTCCCTTCCCTCACCCCCTTCCTCCCCCTCTCACTGCCCTTCACATGTGAGCGATAATGACATTTGGCTGATCGCACTCCATGATTGGGGTAATAATGTGCGATGCCAGGTGAGACCACCGTTCTTTCATCATCATCATCATCAACAGCAACAGCAACCATGGTCAATCCACTGCTGGATGAATGCCTCTGCAATCAGCTGTGTGATGTGATTCTATGAGGATGGTGACGACCCCAACCTCACCGTTCGCTCGCTCACTCGATCACTAACTCACTCTGTCACTAACTCACTCCATCACTAATTCACACGTTAACTAACTCACTCTGTCACTAACTCACTCTGTCGCTAACTCACTTTGTCGCTAACTCACTCGCTCACTAACTCACTCTGTCACTAACTCACTCATTCACTAACTCACTCCGCCACTATCTCACTCCATCACTAACTCACTCGCTCACTAACTCATTCCGTCACTAACTCACTCTGTCACTAACTCACTTCATCGCTAACTCGCTCTGTCACTAACTCACTCCGTCACTAACTCACTCGCTCACTAACTCACTCCGTCACTAACTCACTCGCTCACTAACTCACTCGTTCACTAACTCACTCGTTCACTAACTCACTCTGTCACTAACTCACTCGATCACTAACTCGCCTATCACTAACTCACTCTGTCACTAACTCACTCTGTCACTAACTCACTCTGTCACTAACTCACTCCATCGCTAACTCACTCTGTCACTAACTCACTGTCACTAACTCACTCGCTCACTAACTCACTCTGTCACTAACTCACTCGTTCACTAACTCACCTATCACTAACTCACTCTGTCACTAACTCACTCCATCGCTAACTCGCTCTGTCACTAACTCACTCCATCGCTAACTCGCTCTGTCACAAACTCACTCCATCGCTAACTCGCTCTTCTGTGGCTGTCTGGAACGCTCTTCCTTCCGATATCAGGAAGCCACTGGAGCTATGCATTTTAAATCATCATCTAGATTGCATTTTTGTTGCTTTTTGTTTAGTTTGTTAGTCATTCCTCCGCACCTCAGTCTGGCGTGGTTGGCACGTGCAGTGCAAAAGATGCCCAACATAGCTACAGACAGCTCACTCTATCACTCACTCACTTTATCGCTAAATCACTATAATACTCACTCGCTCTTACAAAGATCGCTTGATCACTCTCTCGCTCGCTCGCTCATCATCATACTCACTCTCTCGCTCGCTCACTCACCATCATACTCACTCTCTCGCTCGCTCGCTCGCCACCATACTCACTCTCTCGCTCACTCACCATCATACTCACTCTCTCACTCACTCACCATCATACTCACTCTCTCGCTCACTCACTCACCATCACACTCACTCTCTCGCTCACTCACTCACCACCATATTCACTCTCTCGCTCACTCACTCACCATCATACTCACTCTCTCGCTCACTCACTCACCATCATACTCACTCTCTTACTCACTCACTATCATACTCACTCTCTCGCTCACTCACTCACCATCATACTCACTCTCTCACTCACTCACCATCATACTCACTCTCTCGCTCACTCGCTCACCATCATACTCACTCTCTCGCTCACTCGATCACCATCATACTCACTCTCTCGCTCGCTCGCTCACCATCATACTCACTCTCTCGCTCACTCGCTCACCATCATACTCACTCTCTCGCTCACTCACTCACCATCATACTCACTCTCTCACTCACTCACCATCATACTCACTCTCTCGCTCTCGCTCACGCTCACCATCATACTCACTCTCTCGCTCACTCGCTCACCATCATACTCACTCGCTCGCTCACCATCATACTCACTCTCTCGCTTACTCACTCACCATCATACTCGGTCTCTCGCTCGCTCACAATCTTAGGCCCTGGCTCAGTTGTCTTACTCACTAACTCCCACATTCACTCCTGCTCCCTCTCGCTCGCTCGCTCACTCACCCACTCTCAAGCCCACCTCTCACATCTAATTCCACCCCTAACTCTAACCCCACCACCATCGCACGCAGGCCTCCCCTCCCTCCCTCCGTCCGCTCCTACGCCTCCATTCCCTACTGCCTACTCGACGGTTCATGGCATCATTAATCAAATTCTGATTTGGTGTCTTTTTTTGGTGCCTGCTCCGTTATGGACCTTAATTGAGAGGAAAATCATTAATTACCTCTTCTGTATGGATTGCCTCCCCTCGCCCCTCCCTCCCTCCCTCCCTCCCCAACCTCCCTCTCGCTACTCTCTGACTCCCTTGTCTCCCCCCCCCTCCTCTGCTCCCCCCTCTCCGCCCCTAAAGCCCCCCCCCCCCCCCACCCACTTCCCTAGTCGCCTCTTTCCCCTGCCTCTCTCCCCCTCCCTCCCTCTCTCGCTCGCCCCCCTCTCTCTCTCTCCATCCCATCCATAAGTTACAGCCTCTGTGCCTGGCGTGGCAATTGCGCGAGATGAATTAACTTGGCGCTTGAGTACACTGCGTGTGTGCGCCTGTGCGTGCGCGCGCGCGCGTGTGGACGTTTGTGTATGAAGAAGAAAGCGGTGGTGCAGCGGTTAGCGCACTGCCAACCCCAGCCGCCCGAGTTCGATCCCCGCTCACGGCCAATACCAGTGACGATTATCTGAACCGGCTCTGGGACCTCCCCTAGGTCGACTCAGTCTCAAATGAGGACCTGGTGTGGTGTGTAAACATCGTCACTGGGGAGACAAAGGCTGTCAGGTGTGGTGTTGGCCACCCACCACCTCCTGTACCGTGCCGGCCTTCATAGGTGCTCGCTAACAGCACTTTCCCCAACAGCCTGTTAAGGCTATACGGGGGATATTTGGCTTTTTACGTGAGCTAATACATTATATGTAAATCATATATGTGGCAGTGTGCGTGTGTGTATGTGTTTGTGAATATCAATTTCCCACTCCAGTGATCCCATACGTAACGTAACAGGTTAATTAAACGTGGTATCAGTTTTTTTTTTCTCTTCAACTGTCACCGAAGCGAAAGGCAGAACTAGACGTTTCAGCCAACCTATCATGATATGTGTGCACACCTGTCAACCCCTTATCAGTGCCCCTTACCTTATTACAGACCAATTCAGACCTTATTGGTCACCCCGTGCTCCTTATAAATGCAACGTTCATCCTGCAAAGTCCCATCACAAGGAAGAACACAAACAAATAGACAAAAAAATGTTTTTCCGTATTGAAACGGCTGTATGCCGTCTGGACGTGAAAACTCAATTTCCCTGTACAAGAATACGGGTGAGCCATATGGGTTGACAGTTATGAGTGTGTGAGTGCTCATATAAATCCACGGGGGTGTATGTGCATATCTGAAAGCACACTCGCCTTTAGCCCGTCCAAGAACGGGTGTATTGCAGTAAATGTGAAACTTGCAACCGAAAAGCCGAATGCCACGTGATCTTGTTGGTTCTTTCGGTAAAGTCACGTAGAAGGGAGATAATAAAATAAAAAAAAAAAACATAATAAAATAATACAATTATTATGTTTTAAAATAATAAAAATAAAACAAAATAAAATAATACAATTAAGAAATAATAGAAATTAAACATAATAAAATAATACAATTATTATGTTTTAAAATAATAAATAAAACATAATAAATAATACAATAAATAAAATAATAAAAATAAAACATAATAAAATAATACAATTATTATGTTTTAAATAATACAAATAAAACATAATAAAATAATACCATTATAAGTTTTTTTTTATTATTTGATTATCTCCCTTCTACGTGACTCTACCGAAAGAACCAAGAAGATGAATCCCTGCAGTCACGAAAGCTTTAAATCGAAATTCAGACCACGTGATATATTCATTGCATCAATTCGTGTGCAATTTGTAAGGGCGCGGTGACACAGACTTGTTTCATTTAAAGGTATAATCCCTTGTCATCACGACGCCCTTTTTACTTTGATGTGTCAACAGCGTTACGGAGATCACGTGACGTGAAGGTTCTGCCTTTGTAGTGAGGGTTGTGAGCTGACGCTGAGGAGGGGGGAGGAGGCGCCTCGCCCCCCCCCCATGTAGAGTGACGTCACCCGCTAATTGGAGTGACGTCACCAGCTAATAATTATTAATGGCGGGGGGTCCATTTGGAGGACGTCACCTGTTAATGGTTATTAATGAGAGGGGCTGTTCGATGTGGATGACGTCACCTACTCATGATTATTAATGAGGGGGGGGGGTGCTCCTTGTGGAGTGACGTCACGCGCGGGACACACAGACATTTCTTGGCTCATTACAGTAGTAAATATCAAGCATTGTAATCTGATAATGATTGACATTTTTTTTAGAACGTTATCAATCTACTGCTGGCTGCAACCTTCATAGTCTGTCTCGGTCATTCGAGCTGTTTGACCACGCTGGTCAACACACGTTGGGTGTGATGATGCTAATATAAATTATTATAATTAATGCTAATATCAATTATTATAATTATTGCTCGCCATTGCGGTATGTGAACTCGCTGAAGATAATTCTAGATTTGAAGCTTTCGTAACTGCAAGGATTCATACTCTTTGTTCTTTCGGTAAAGTCACGTAGGTAAAAAATATAAAAATAAAAATAAAACAATAGAATCACGACGTTTCGGAGGCAACACAAGCTGTGACAGTTTCACCTGAAGACGGAAGCTTGTGTTGCCTCCGAACGTCGTTATTTTATTGGTTTTATTTTTTATTAATTTTAATTTCACTGAAGATACATTTGCAGACTGGGTTATGTGCAGCCCAAATGTCCACCCCAAGCAGCGTCTGTTTGGCCAGATAGAGGGGCTCAAAGGGCACGGCACAGGCTCGAGAAGACATAGAGCTGATGAGGTACAGAAGGATGTGGAGCTGAGTGGACTTGCCGAAGACCGGTGTCAAGATCGGCCTCTGTGCAGGAGGAGGTCGTGAAGGACGCTGCTACTGGGCGGTTGGAGCGAGTCGCACTCCAGAAACAACGGAGGGCTGAAGAGCGACGCTCACAACAATAGCCGGGTGGCTAAAACACAGCGAGGTAACACAGTGGGGAGCACAGTTGGTGCATCTTTCCAATCATTTCAGTCAGTCAACCCATAACATCTGGTTCTGTCCATGACTTTAAAGTACACCTATGACTTGCAAACCATAAAGCTGCATAGAAACCCATAGACTCACAGAGACCTGTAGACTCACAGAGAACCATACACCAAAATATACTGGCTTTGATTAAACCGGGCTCTCACGGGTAGTGAGTTGTTGGCCCTCAGCCTGGTCACCAATGACCGGACACACACGAAACATAACCCTCACCTTCTTGGTTCTTTCGGTAAAGTCACGTAGAAGGGAAGTAATAAAATAATAAAAATAAAACATAATAATAATTCT
>NC_083827.1:4584124-4709124 GCF_015708825.2 Lethenteron reissneri
ACAAAATAAAAAACAAGAATAAAAAGAAATAATCAAATTAAATCACGACGTTTCGGAAGCAACACAAGCTTCTGTCATCAGGTGGGACAACCACAGTAAGAAAAAAAAACACATTAATTTGCCAACTACAGCAATTAATTAATTAATTGAATTTAAACACATTCATTTGCCAACTACAGTAAGCTTCGTGATTTAATTTGATTATTTCTAATTTTATTATTATATTCTTTCACCTACGTGACTTCAGGGAAAGAACCAAACAGTGTTAGCTGAAAGTGTGTTGCTGATCGTGAAATACACCGCGAGAGGGAAGGCTGATAGAATGCGTATGCAAAAAAATATAATGTACTTTAATTTTTTTTTGGTACGCAAAGAGACGGAGATTTGAGAAGCAGACATTATTTAATTTGCTACAAGGCTTTGCTAATTTTTACTACACGATACTTATTTAAAATGGGATTTAACAGATTTGTTTTTTTACAATGTCTCATGAAATTTGCTTTAATAGTGTAACCATCAAATTAATTAAGTGCCGTTGAAAATGAATTAACTTTTTAGCGGGATTTGAAAAAAGCCGCAAGTATAAATTATATTAATAAAATCACTATTATTCAACTAACATTCTTTCTTACGGTGTAAAAATTGTTTAAATAGGCATCATCCAAAATTAAAATGATCTCGGTTTTTAATACTTTCAGATAAATTAAATAAACTGTCCGAACTTAAATATTTAGCCGAATCTGTAATATACTATGACATGCTTGTGTTTTGCTAGTTTGGAAGAATGTAAAATATATATTAAAAAAAATTTCAGACATATCACACACACACAAACGATATAGACCCACAAGCAAACCGATACTACGTGGATTAAGCATGACAACATGTACGCACTTATCCAGCAGATTGAAAATGAGCATGAATAATTATGTTTGTCCGAGTACAATATACACACAGACACAACATTCTATACACACACACAACATTATACACACACACAACATTCTATACACACACAACATTCTATATACACAGACACAACATTATATACACACAACATTATACACACACACAAACAACATTATATACAGACACAAAATTCTATACACACAGACACACAACATTCCATACACACACAACATTACACACACACACACCATTCCATACACACAACATTATACACACACACCATTCTATACACACACCATTCTATACACACACACACTCTACACACACACAACATTCTATACACACACGACATTCTATACACACACAACACTCTACACACACAACATTCTATACACACATTCTATACACACACAACACTCTACACACACACACACATTCTATACACACACGACATTCTATACACACACACAACACTCTACACACACAACATTCTATACACACAACATTCTATACACACAACATTCTATACACACAACATTCTATACACACACACAACACTCTACACACACACCATTCTATACACACACATTATATACACACACACAACATTATACACACACACACTTTATACACGCAACATTCTATACACACAACATTCTATACACACACATTCACACACACACTCTACACACACAACATTACACACACACATTACACACACACTCTACACACACACACTACACACACACAACACTCTACACACACAACATTATATACACACACATTACACACACACACACAACACTCTACACACACGGTATTATATACACACACACAAACAAACAACATTCTATACACACACAACATTCAATACACACACACAACATTCAATACACACACAACATTCAATACACACACAACATTCTATACAAAACAACATTCAATACACACACAACATTCTATACACACACACATTACACACACACACAACATTCTATACACACACAACATTCAATACACACACAACATTCTATACACACACAACATTCTATACACACACATTACATACACACACAACATTCAATACACACACAACATTCTATACACACACATTACACACACACTCTACACACACACAACATTCTATACACACACACACCATTCTACACACACAACATTCTATACACACCATTCTATACCAACACAACACTCTACACACACAACATTATACACACACACAAACACACAACATTCTATATACACACACACACAGCATTCCATACACAGGTTTCCATCGCTCTACGCGGGTTCGGTTGATACGTTTCCGTGCTGTGTATGCGGGGGAACCGATTCCGACCCACAAATCTCTACACGACGCGGTTTCCATTCACTCTACACGACTCGGCTATGCGGTCGGACGTGGGACGACGTTATGTACTGTGTGTGTGTGTACTGTGTGTGTGTACTGTGTGTGTGTGTGTGCGTCATGTGTGTGAACGGTGTGTGTGTACTGTGTGTGTCATGTGTGTGTACTGTGTATGTGTACTGTGTGTGTCATGTGTGTGTCATGTGTGTACTGTGTATGTGTACTGTGTGTGTCATGTGTGTCATGTGTGTGAACTGTGTGTGTGTACTGTGTGTGTGTACTGTGTGGTGTTGTGTGTGTCATGTGTGTGAACTGTGTGTGTGTGTACTATGCGTGTGTACTGTGTGTGTCATGTGTGTGAACCGTGTGAGTGTACTGTGTGTGTGTACTGTGTGTAATGTGTGTGTACCATGTGTGTACTGTGTGTGTGTACTGTGTGTGTGTACTGTGTGTCATGTGTGTGTACCATGTGTGTACTGTGTGTGTCCTGCGTGCGTGTGTGTATTGTGTGTGTGTAATGTGTGTGTAATATGTGTGTACTGTGTGTGTGTACTGTGTATGTGTACCGTGTGTGTAATGTGTGTGTGTACTGTGTGTGTACTGTGTGTACCGTGTATGTACTGTGTGTGTACCATGTGTGTACTGTGTGTGTGTACCGTGTATGTACTGTGTGTGTACTGTGTGTAATGTGTGTGTGTACCATGTGTGTACTGTGTGTGTACTGTGTGTGTCCTGCGTTCGTGTGTGTATTGTGTGTGTAATGTGTGTGTAATATGTGTGTACTGTGTGTAATGTGTGTACTGTTTGTGTGTGTGTAATGTGTGTACTGTGTGTGTGATATGTGTGTGTGTATAATATGTGTGTACTGTGTGTGTGTGATATGTGTGTGTGTGTGTAAAATGTGTGTATTGTGTGTGTGTGTAATGTGTGTGTAATATGTGTGTGTGTACTGTGTGTGGGTAATGTGTGTGTGTAATGTTGTATGTGTGTACTGTGTGTGTATTGTGTGTGTGTATGTGTGTGTGTGTGTAATATGTGTGTACTGTGTGTGTGTAATATGTGTACTGTGTGTGTGTAGTGTGTATGTGTGTACTGTGTGTGTATTGTGTGTGTATGTGGTGTGTAATAGTGTGTGTACTGTGTGTGTAATGTGTGTACTGTGTGTGTGTACTGTGTGTGTGTAATGTTGTGTGTGTAATGTGTGTGTAATGTGTGTGTGTGTACTGTGTGTGATAAGCGACAGGTGGCTGTCTCAACCACAGTGGTACACACAGAGACACATCCACAGAGACACATACACACAGGTGCATACACAGAGGACACATACACAGAGGACACATAGGCACAGGTGCATACACAGAGACACATACACAGAGACACATACACACAGGTGCACACACAGAGACACATACACAGAGACACATACACGCAGGTGCACACACAGAGACACATACACACAGAGACACAGGTGCACACACAGAGACACATACACACAGCGACACATACACATAGGTGCATACACACAGGTGCATACACAGAGACACATACACACAGGTGCACACACAGAGACACATACACACCGTTTCAACAAACAAATACCAAGATCCCCCATATAGCCATAACAGACTGTTGGGGCAAGTGCTGTTAGCGAGCACCTATGAAAGCCGGCACGGCACACGAGGGGGTGGGTGGCCAGCACCACGCCCGGCCGCCTTTGTCTTTGTATTGGTGGCCGTGAGCGGGAATAGAATTCGGGTCGTCGGGTTCGTAGCGCAGCGCGCTAACCGCTACACCACCGCTCCCCACACACAAAATGCGATACAGAGCACGTACACACGCTGTAACATCTCAAATTGTCATTCGTAATTTTACTGCCCTTTGACCAATCCACAGCTGGATGAGTGGCTCGTCAGGTACGATCACTGTTTTATTGCTTTTATGGCTTTATTTTGGTGATTTTTGAAAAGTTTTTCGGTTTGGCCATGTTTGTTTGTTTTAGCACAGAGTTAGACTGATGGCCTTAATCTAAGTTGTCTTGTGGTTGTTGTTGTTTGACTTGCATCCCACTGGGATTTTCGCACACAGTGTTGGTGTACGGTGCTTTTTCTGCAATATGTTGCTGTCTTTTCTTGGATTTTCTGTTTGCACATAGTCACTTTAAGATGTATTCTTGATAATGTTTTAGTTTTTTTGTTTTTTGCGGTTGCACCCGATTCAAGAGCCGAATGGCTCACAGGGCTATACCCAATAAATAAAATTTGAAAAACTTGAAGGTATGGATGCGTGTGAAACTCATGATCATTTAAAGCGACGGTCATTTTGGTGAAACGGCTTCGTCTAGATATTCCATAATTGTGCCGTGCCGGCCTTCATAGCTGCTTGCCTCATCTGACAATCGACTGCTAGATGTAGGCATCCCTCCCGATGTGTCTGTCACGGTTGCGTTGTTTGACCATACTTCACCTCACTGTTCATCGCGAGCTAGTGAAGGGAGGGATGTGTGGGGGGGGGGGGGGCTGTGTGTGTGGAGGGGGGTGAATGCTATTAAGCTATTTAAGCATTGTTTTGTTACTTTACCAGGTAAGGCTCACTGAGCTAATTCTAGATTTGAAGCTTTCGTGACTGCAATGATTCATATTCTTAGGTTTTTTCGGTAAAGTCACGTAGGTAAAAACATTAAAAAGTAAAGACGGAAGGTTGTGTTGCCTCCGAAACGTCGTGATTTTTATTTTATTTTACTTTTTAATGTTTTTACCTACATGACTTTACCGAAAAAACCTAAGAATATGACTCACTGAGCTATTTAGTAATTTTATTTCAAAAGCGAACTGGCTTTCACGTATGACAGCTCAATGAAGTGGCTTATCACGTGCACATTTACAGCAGCCGAATCGTGGAAATGCGCGATGTTGATTCAAAACGTGGAGGGTCAAACCGGAAAACCCGGAGAAAAATCCACGCGACCACGGGCAGAGTGAACACGCAATATGCAGCAGCAGGCTTCAGGGTCGGGATCGAGCCCAGTACCTCCTGCATACCAGGCGAGGTAGTTAACATCTCCTAGCCACCGTGATGATGATGATGATGATGAGAGAGAGACACGCAAACTCCAAATATACAGCAGCAGGCGGCAGAGTCTGGATCGAGCCCACGACCTCCTGCATACCAGGCGAGGTAGTTAACATCTCCTAGCCACCGTGATGATGATGATAGAGACACGCAAACTCCAAATATACAGCAGCAGGCGTCAGAGTCTGGATCGAACCCACGACCTCCTGTACACCAGGCGAGGTAGTTAACATCTCCAAGCCACCGTGATGACGATAATGAGAGAGACACGCACACTCCAAATATACAGCAGCAGGCGTCAGAGTCTGGATCGAACCCATGACCTCCTGCATACCAGGCGAGGTAGTTAACATCTCCTAGCCACCGTGATAATGATGATGATGAGAGAGACACGCCAAACTCCAAATATACAGCAGCAGGCATCAGAGTCTGGATCGAACCCACGACCTCCTGCATACCAGGCGAGGTAGTTAACATCTCCTAGCCACCGTGATGATGATGATGATGATGAGAGAGACACACAAATTCAAATATGCAGCAGGTGTCAGAGTCTGGATCGAGCCCACGACCTCCTGCATACCAGGCGAGGTAGTTAACATCTCCAAGCCACTGTGATGATGATGATGAGAGAGACACGCAAACTCCAAATATACAGCAGCAGGCGTCAGAGTCTGGATCGAACCCACAACCTCCTGTAAACCAGGCGAGGTAGTTAACATCTCCTAGCCACCGTGATGATGATGATGATGAGAGAGACACGCAAACTCCAAATATACAGCATCAGGTGTCAGAGTCTGGATCGAACCCACGACCTCCTGCATACCAGGCGAGGTAATTAACATATCCTAGCCACCGTGATGATGATGAGAGAGACACGCAAACTCCAAATATACAGCAGCAGGCGTCAGAGTCTGGATCGAACCCACGACCTCCTGTAAACCAGGCGAGGTAGTTAACATCTCCTAGCCACCGTGATGATGATGATGAGAGAGACACGCAAACTCCAAATATACAGCAGCAGGTGTCAGAGTCTGAATCGAACCCACGACCTCCTGCATACCAAGCGAGGTAGTTAACATCTCCTAGCCACCGTGATGATGATGAGAGAGACACGCAAACTCCAAATATGCAGCAGCAGGCGTCAGAGTCTGGATCGAACCCACGACCTCCTGCATACCAGGCGAGGTAGTTAACATCGCCTAGCCACCGTGATGATGAGAGAGACACACAAACTCCAAATATGCAGCAGGTGTCAGAGTCTGGATCAAGCCCACGACCTCCTGCATACCAGGCGAGGTAGTTAACATCTCCTAGCCACCGTGATGATGATGATGAGAGAGACACACAAACTCCAAATATGCAGCAGGTGTCAGAATCTGGATCGAGCCCACGACCTCCGGCATACCAGGCGAGGTAGTTAACATCTCCTAACCACCGTGGCGAGATGTCACTCACCACTGATGTTCGCCGTGAACCGGGAATCTAAATGAATTCTCTCCATCCAACGCGCTCGGCGCCGCAACCACCATCCCTCCGCTCCGTCGTTCGTAACCATCGACCCAGGATCTATGAACTGGTAGTTTTACGCCTCATCAAAAGCCATCGTTACCTCCGCCTGTCTTATTAAAAAAAAAAATCCCCTATCCGGCAACTGCGTTTCTAGGTAAACCTATTCATTTATTTACCTGTACCCCCGTATATTTCAAAATAATAAGCAATGTGTTTTGAGATGCGGTGGTCAATGAGGGAGGGTGGGGGGGCGGTGGTGAGGTCTGGGGTGTGCGGGCGGGGGGGTAGGATGGAAATATATATTTAAAAGATTCATGCAAGTGGAATCGTTTCAACTTACTTTAAATTGGGAACTCGACGAGCGAGACAAAAGAGAATAAGACACAGACGCACATCAAAGGAGAGACCGGCTGAGAGAGAGAGAGGGGGAGGGAGGAGGCATTGGAGCCAGGTTCACAGATTGGGAATAATAACAATTATTATTATTGAGTATGTTTGGTATCCGCGCTGCCGTTTCGCGAGTTCATCGCAGCCGCGCTCCGCTCTCTACACCGCTAGTTTGTATCCTTGGTTCTTTCCGTAAAGTCACGTAGAAGGGAAACAATAAAATGACAAAAATATAAAACGATAACATTATCGCGACGTTTCGATTGCAACACAAGCAATCATCATCGGATGTGAAAATAACGGTAAGAAAATTTGAAAAAAGTGGCAGGTTTGATAGTTGAGTTTCAGTTTTGACACCGGCTACGAGTCAAGTATAGAGTGGACTCAAAGATCACCGCTGCCGACCTACAAGGCCACTCGATGGGTTTGCCCCGCGCAGTATCGACAGGAACCGATCCGTGTTGACCCTCCAGCGAGGTCTCTCAGATATTCTGGTCACTTCCTCCGAGGTTGAGATTTTCCCTCTGTGCGGCTCCCTGACGATGGAACGACGCTTTCGCCTTTGCTAATAAGTCAATCGGTGTCGTTCGAAATGTTTAAGTCTCTTTCTGGGTGGGTGGGTGGGTGAGTGGGTGAGTGATTCGGCTTTTCCCAGTGCAGTTTCCAAGCTTTGGAACACTTTCCTTTTGCTACAAAGACAATCGGAGTCGTTCTAAATGTTTAAGTATCTTTGTGGGTGGGTGGGTGAGTGATCCGGCTTTTGCCAGTACAGCTCCCAAGATTTGGAACAATTTGCCTTGGCTAATACGGCAATCAGAGTCGCTAACTATATTTAAACCCTGTTTTGGAAACTCACCTCGTTAAACTGGCCTCTACCCACGAGCACTGGCCTTTTACACTGGTTCTGAGCGAGTGTGTGAGTGAGCGAGTGTGCGAGTGAGTGAGCAGATGAGCAAGTGGGTGAGTGAGCGAGTGTGTGAGTGGCTGAGTGAGCGAGTGTGTGAGTGGCTGAGTGAGCGAGTGTGCAAGTGAGTGAGCAGATGAGCGAGTGGGTGAGTGAGCGAGTGTGTGAGTGGCTGAGTGAGCGAGTGTGTGAGTGGCTGAGTGAGCGAGTGTGCGAGTGAGCGAGCAGATGAGCGAGTGGTGAGTGAGCGAGTGTGTGATTGGCTGAGTGAGCGAGTGTGTGAGTGGCTGAGTGAGTGAGTGCGTGAGTGAGCAAGTGAGCGAGCAGATGAGCGAGTGGGTGAGTGAGCGAGTGTGTGAGTGGCTGAGTGAGCGAGTGCGTAAATGGCTGAGTGAGCGAGTGCGTAAATGGCTGAGTGAGCCAGTGAGCGAGTGGATGAGTGAGAAAGTGAGCGAGTGGATGAGTGAGCCAGTGAGCGAGTGGGTGAGTGAGTGGGTGATTGAGTGAGTGGTTGAGTGAGTGAGTACGTGAGTGAGCGAGTGAGCGAGCAGATGAGCGAGTGGCTGAGTGAGTGAGTGAGCAAGTGGATGAGTGGATAAACTAAACTTTATATCTGGCCTAGTTCAGACCATTTACCCTGCAGGTTATGTTAGTTTCCTGGCTATCCCTACACGGTGGTGGCGCACTGGTGGGATCTATGGATGAAATGCGCCACTTTGCAAATGTAAATCGCTTGTATTTTTATTATTGCAGTGCAAGGTCTACATTCACGAGGGAAGGCGCTGCTTGTGCTGCTGTGTTGGTGAAGAAGTAATAGCTCAGAGGGTTTTACCTGGTCACGTACAAACTAAATCATCGTGTTCGGTTCGTTAACGTTTGCAGACTCGCCGGTAAAAGTTGAAGAACAAACCTCACGGAGTGAATGCAGCACTTGAGAGTTTTCATTTGCACGGAGGATGAGAGAGATGCGTACAAAGGAAAAGTCAAAGATAAAATAGATTATGTAAACACAATCGCAAAGAAAATAAACGGCTCGAATGTTTGTTTCACACAGTGACAAGAAGCGGATAAAAAAATATGTAACATCACTTATACACGTATTTTTTTCGTTTAAATACAGACACCACACAAAGTCAAACACTGTCGATAAAACGACATAACTTTGTAACCATTGCACCACCGCCACGGTAAGGGAAGTGGAGTCAAGGGGATGGGCCGGGTGGATGAAGGAGAGAGGAACAGGGAGAGAGGGGAGAGAGTCCGGGATGGAAGTACCGCCACCCCCTGAGATGGACAAAGAAGAGGGCACGGCTGAAGATGATCAGCAGGAAGAGAGGAGGAGGATGGGGGGGGGGTAGAATGTGATGGTGATGATGAGTGGAAAAGGAGAGGGGGGGTTGAATGTGATGGTGATGATGGAGGAGGAGGAGGTGAAGATAAGGGAGGGAGGTGATTATGATGATGAGAGGGAAGGACGAGGAGGTGGTGATGATGAGAGGAACAGGAGGTGGTGGTGGAGGTGATGATGAGAGGACGATGATGAAGGAGAGAGGCCGTCGGACTGCGAGAAGGGCTGCGTGCAGAACGAGAGAGAGCGAGAGAGAGAGCGAGGGAGAGAGCGAGCGAGCGAGCGAGAGAGAGAGTGAGAGAGAGAGCGAGAGGTGGGGGTTTACATAAAGCAAAGTTTAAAAATTTAAATACATTTTTTTTTACGAAATGATGAACGAAGCAAAGTGCCGAATACACCGAGCATCTTCTTGTTTCCACTGATCGTAAAAAAGAGAAAGAGGAGCGAGCAGAAGAAGCGATCTGCACGGGGGAGCGGAGTCTGTTCTCAGAGTGGGCGGGGAGAGGGGAGGGGCTCAAAGTGGGCGTGGCCACACGGAAATCACTCCACGTCAGAAGTCGCAACCGGGTACCCGATAGCCGTACCCTACCCGATACACGGCTACCCGGCCGGGTACGGGTACGGGTAGCCGTTTGCGACCCTGGTGCGGCCGGGTACGGGTACGGGTAAGGAATCAAAACCCGTTTGCGACCTCTGCTCCACGTGAGCCTTGAGCCGACTTAAGAGACATGACAGCACAACTTTGAAGCGTGATCATCATCTTCATCTGCCACGATAGCTCCACTGCTGGATGGAGACCCCCATTGTTTCGCCTGCCGCCAGGTCCGGTTAATGACAACGCTGGGTCTCCGGGCTACGTCAAGCTTGAGAGGGCCCATCAAGGAACGCGCGTAGATATTTTTGACATATCGGAATGACAACAACCCTTTAAGAGGGTGTTTTTTTCACCCATCTCCTTTACTTTTCAAGCGATAACGTTAAAACTTGAAACTTGCTGTTGGAGGATACTGCTGCTGCATCTAAGCTGGGCCCAAAGACGGCCTGATGATGGTGCAGGCAGTGATGAGGAGGACGCTGGCACTACTTAGACACACGTGTAGTGGGATGGACAACAACAACAACAGGGAAATTAAAAGTGTGCTTTTCGGAAGAGTGGAATGAAATGGAAATGAGAGGAAGACCTTAGAGAGAATGTCTTGACAACGACGACAGAAGAAGCGATTGGTAACAGAAAGATGTGACCACTTATTCTCCCTAGCGTTGTTCCCGCTGTGGCACAGGGTCCGCTTTTCGGCATTGTCTTCTCTATTTGGCCTCGGTCCAGGGCATCTTCGGGGGATGCGTTGACCGTCTTCATGTCTTCCTTTAGTTGATTTGACGTTGCCATAGATGCGACACAGAAATACTTTGGCCGGTGGGTCGCTCCATCTGACGCCAAAGACCCTCACCGTTGGTTGCAATCCAGCCGGCACCGCGTGGAGGTGGTGATGGGATTTTGCCGGCCAACAGAAAGATGTGACCACGACTTGAGAAATAAATATTGGCACTACAAGGCGGGGAGGAAGGTGGAAGCGATTGACGAAGCATGCAGTGAACACCTAAGGGGCAATCTGCCCATGGATCGTGATGACGATGAAACTTTATTATTTCTAGATTTGAAGTTTTCGTGACTGCAAGGATTTGTTTTTTTTCGGTAAAGTCGCGTAGGTAGAAAATATGAAATAAATTAAAATGAAAACAGATAAATGCATCTGTTTTCATTTTATTTATTTTATATTTTTTACCTATGTGACTTTACCGAAATAACCAAAATAGATTAAAATCAAAACAGATAAACTTATCTGTTTTGATTTAAATTTATTTATATTTTTTCCCTTCTTGACTTTACCGAAATAACGAAAATAAATTAAAATCAAAACAGATAAACGCATCTGTTTTCATTTTTATTTATTTTATATTTTTTACCTACGTGACTTTACCGAAAAAAACAAAAAGTACTTCATATTATTACTCATTTTCAAATTTAGAGGCCCCCCCATAATATGAGGCCTTCAAAGCTGGAGCTTATTTAGCTTGGGCCTAAACCCGGCCCTCCCTGCCGCGCCGTGGGAGATGGAATCGAACCGGCGACTTGCGGGTCGCCAGACCCCCGACACTGCCGCTGCGGGCAGCTGCTCGAAATGTAAATTTAACTCGATTCTGAACGGAGAGTAACTCAGGAGTGATTCATGATCTCTCCCCACTCTATAACCTCCGAACGCATTCACCTTCCTAGGCGCGCCTAGCGAACGGCAAAAGTCAATCTGTGAAATTAACGTTTTGTTTGGGAAGAAAAATAATGGAACGTTAAAAAAAAATCTATAGAAATAATAACGGCGTTGTTGCTGTTGCTGTTGTTGTTGATGTTTTTTGTGGCGTAGCTGTAAGTTGCGTCACCAACAATTCAATTTGAGCGTTTGGAGCAAACCAAACTGCTGCTGGTCAACAATTGGCACACGGGTGAACGAACGGGTCAAGGCGCCGAATGAACACTGCGCTGTAGCGTGTGTTGGTGTGCGCGTGTGTTCACGTGTGTGTGTGTGTACATGGGTGTGTGTGTTCACATGGGTGTGTGTGTGTAAATGAGTGTGTGTGTGTGTACATGGGTGTGTGTGTGTACATGGGTGCGTGTGTGTGTACATGTGTGTGTGTGTGTACATGGGTGTGTGTGTACATGGGTGTGTGTGTGTGTACATGGGTGCGTGTGTGTACATGGGTGTGTGTGTGTGTGCATGGGTGTGTGTGTGTGTACATGGGTGTGTGTGTGTACATGGGTGTGTGTGTGTACGTGTGTGTGTGTACATGGGTGTGCGCGTGTGTTCACATGTGTGTGTATGTGTACATGGGTGTGTGTGTGTACATGTGTGTGTGTGTGTACATGGGTGTGTGTGTGAGTGGGGAGCGGTAGTGTAGCGGTTAGCGCGCTGCGCTATGAACCTGGCGACCCGGGTTCGATTCCCGCTCACAGCTAACACCAGTGACGATTATCTGAACCGGTCATTGGCCTCCCCTAGGTCGACTCAGCCTTAAATGAGTACCTGGTGCGGTGTGTAAACATCGCCACTAGGGAGACAAAGGCGGTCGGGCGTGGTGCTGGCCACCCACCCCCTCGTGTACCGTTCCGGCCTTCATAGGTGCTCGCTAACAGCACTTGCCCCTACAGTCTGTTCAGGCTATACGGGGGATCTTTGTTTTGTGTGTGTGTACATGTGTGTGTGTGTACATAGGTGTGTGTGTGTGTGTGTACATGGGTGTGTGTGTGTGTTCACGTGTGTGTGTGTACATGAGTGTGTGTGTGTACATGTGTGTGTGTGTGTGTTCACATGGGTGTGTGTGTGTACATGAGTGTGTGTGTGTGTACATGGGTGTGTGTGTGTGTTCACATGGGTGTGTGTGTTCACATGGGTGTGTGTGTGTGTACATGGGTGTGTGTGTGTGTGTTCACATGGGTGTGTGTGTGTACATGAGTGTGTGTGTGTACATGTGTGTGTGTGTGTACATGGGTGTGTGTGTGTGTACATGAGTGTGTGTGTGTGTACATGGGTGTGTGTGTGCACATGGGTGTGTGTGTGTACATGGGTGTGTGTGTGTGTACATGGGTGTGTGTGTGTGTGTGCATGGGTGTGTGTGTGTGTACATGGGTGTGTGTGTGTGTACATGGGTGTGTGTGTGTACGTGTGTGTGTGTACATGGGTGGGTAGCGGTAGTGTAGCGGTTAGCGCGCTGCGCTATGAACCTGGCGACCCGGGTTCGATTCCCGCTCACGGCTAACACCAGTGACGATTATCTGAACCGGTCCTGGGCCTCCCCTAGGTCGACTCAGCCTTAAATGAGTACCTGGTGCGTGTGTAAACATCGCCACTAGGGAGACAAAGGCGGTCGGGCGTGGTGCTGGCCACCCACCCCCTCGTGTACCGTTCCGGCCTTCATAGGTGCTCGCTAACAGCACTTGCCCCTACAGTCTGTGCAGGCTATACGGGGGATCTTTGTCTTTGTACATGGGTGTGCGCGTGTCTTCACATGTGTGTGTATGTGTACATGGGTGTGTGTGTGTACATGTGTGTGTGTGTGTACATGGGTGTGTGTGTGTACATGTGTGTGTGTGTACATGTGTGTGTGTGTTTCACATGGGTGTGTGTGTGTGTGTTCACATGGGTGTGCGTGTGTGTACATGAGTGTGTGTGTGTGTACATGGGTGTGTGTGTGTGTACATGGGAGTGTGTGTGTGTGTGTACATGAGTGTGTGTGTGTACATGGGTGTGCGTGTGTGTACATGGGTGTGTGTGTACATGGGTGTGTGTGTACATGGGTGTGTGTGTTCACATGGGTGTGTGTGTGTGTACATGGGTGTGTGTGTGTGTTCACATGGGTGTGTGTGTGTACATGAGTGTGTGTGTGTACATGTGTGTGTGTGTGTACATGGGTGTGTGTGTGTGTACATGAGTGTGTGTGTGTGTACATGGGTGTGTGTGTGCACATGGGTGTGTGTGTGTACATGGGTGTGTGTGTGTACATGGGTGTGTGTGTGTGTACATGGGTGTGTGTGTGTGTGTGCATGGGTGTGTGTGTGTGTACATGGGTGTGTGTGTGTGTACATGGGTGTGTGTGTGTACGTGTGTGTGTGTACATGGGTGTGCGCGTGTCTTCACATGTGTGTGTATGTGTACATGGTGTGTGTGTGTACATGTGTGTGTGTGTGTACATGGGTGTGTGTGTGTACATGTGTGTGTGTGTACATGTGTGTGTGTGTTCACATGGGTGTGTGTGTGTGTTCACATAGGGTGTGCGTGTGTGTACATGAGTGTGTGTGTGTGTACATGGGTGTTTGTGTGTGTACATGGGAGTGTGTGTGTGTGTGTACATGAGTGTGTGTGTGTACATGGGTGTGTGTGTGTGTACATGGGTGTGTGTGTGTACATGGGTGTGTGTGTACATGGGTGTGTGTGTACATGGGTGTGTGTGTGTGTACATGGGTGTGTGTGTGTGTGTACATGGGTGTGCGTGTGTACGTGCATGTGCCTTTGTCTTTGTGCGCTCGCTAGCAGCACTTCCCCCGACAGTCTGTAAAGGCTTTATGGGGGATCTTTGTCTCTGTGTGCGTAATGTGTGTACTTGCGTGCGTACAAGTACGCATGTATACACGTGTGTATGCATGTTGAACTTTTTTTGCACCGTACGTAGCCAACCATGCTAATCGGAGGTGCATGCATAAGTGTGGGGAGCGGTAGTGGTTAGTGCGCTGCGCTACTAAACCCGGCGACCCGAAATCGATCTTCGCTCACGGCCACCAACACCGATGACGATTATCTGAGCCGGTTCTGGGGCTTCCCCTAGGTCGACTCAGCCTCAAATGAGTACCTGGCGCGGCGCGCAAACATCGCCACGAACAGCACCTGCCCTCAAATCGCCTGCTCAGGAAATACGGGGGGGGGGGGGGGGGAGAATTTTTTCGGTCCGTGAGCGCTTGCACAGACTCAACACGCGCGTGCACACGGGTACGCGCGTGCGTGTACACGGTGCACAGGTGCGCGTGTGCGTGTGTGTGTGCGGGGTACACGGGCCGTGTGCGCGTCTCGAGCGGTGAGTGGGGCACTCACAGAATTAATCATGTGGCTAAGCAGCCTCCCGTGCGCCACGCTGAATTAACTTCTAAATTATTCATCTGAGCAGCCGGTTTAATAGGGCACACTCGCTCGCTCGCTCTCCCTCGCTCGCTCGCTCTCTTATTCAATGCACTTTCGTGCTCGCACTCTCGTATACTCTCCCCTGTGCTCTCATGTATTCACTTCCCCCGTATATATATCTCTCTCTCTCCCTCGTGCGCTCTCTTTCATTCCGCCTCTGTTTTTCTCGCACTTTAATTCACTGCGTCTCCCGCTTGCGCCCTCCCACGTGCTCTCAGATATTCACTCTGCCTCGCTCGCTCCCTCAGCATTGAATCTCTCTCTCTCCCTTCTCTTCCCTCTTCTCTGTGCCCTCTTGTTTCTACTCTCTCTCTCTCTCGCCAGCCCTCTCACCTCTCTATCTATTTCTCGTGCAAGCTATATCATCTTCGTTATCAGTCATCAGGCAGGGTCTATCCGCTGATGGATGAAGGCCTCCCCTGAACACCGTGGCACATCCTCGCGCTTGTTGGATCCGACAGTTCAGCTCGCTTGAGAGCGAGCGGGCCGATTTCATCGCTCCATCTCCGCGCCATGGTCGTCCTCCCCGTGTGGATTCCAGCCTTTGGCTGCCACTCTGTCGCCGGTCTCTTCCATCGGCCCCTCTAAGCGACGCGTCCTGTCCGAGCCCACTCACTCTTTCCCTGGTAAACCCAATTTCAATTGCCAGCCACGGCTAAAACATCAGCGGCGAGCGATACCGGAATCGGTCCTGAGTCACCCCCTCGTTTCACCAACCCGCACTGACCAGTGTGGTGAAGTATGGTCAAACACCCTGTCGCCCCCCCCTCCCCCCCCACACACGACTATCAACATGACGCAAGGAGGCCCTTCGTCCAGCATTGAATTGAAAATTGGCTGCAAATTATTACTACTACGACTACTACCACCACAGGCCTTTACTGTGGTGAATTCCCCACTGAGCCATTTAGCGCTTAACTTAGCAGCGACTTGGCCACAAATGATAGCTCACAACAAGGTGGCTTATCACGTGGACATTTATAGCAGCAGCCAAATAAACCCGTGATGTGGAGTCTAAACGTCGAGGAAAAAACCGGAGGACCCGGAGAAAAATCCACGCGACCGCAGGGGAGTGAGAGAGACACGCAAACTCCAAATATACAGCAGCAGGCGTCAGGGTCAGGATCGAACCCACGACCTCCTGTATACCGGGCGAGGGAGATAACATCTCCTAGCCACCGTGATGATGATGGGAGAGAGAGAAACGCAAACTACAAATATACAGCAGATGTCAGGGTCAGGATCGAACCCACGACCTCCTGCATACCTGGTGAAGGAGACAACATCTCCTAGCCACCGTGATGATGATGAGAGAGAGAGACACGCAAACTCCAAATATACAGCAGGCGTCAGGGTCGGGATCGAACCCACGACCTCCTGCACACCTGGCGAGGTAGTTGACATTTCCTAGCCACCGTGGTGATGATGATGAGAGAGAGAGACACGCAAACTCCAAATATACAGCAGCAGGTGTCAGGGTCGGGATCGAACCCACGACCTCCTGCATATCAGGCGAGGTAATTAACATCTCCTAGCCACCGTGATGATGATGAGAGAGAGAGAGACACGCAAACTCCAAATATACAGCAGGCGTCAAGGTCGGGATCGAACCCACGACCTCCTGTACACCAGGCGAGGTAGTTAACATATCCTAGCCACCGTGGTGATGATGATGAGAGAGAGAGAGAGACACGCAAACTCCAAATATACAGCAGCAGGCGTCAGGGTCGGGATCGAACCCACGGCCTCCTGAATACCAGGCGAGGTAGTTAACATCTCCTAGCCACCGTGATGATGATGAGAGAGAGAGACACGCAGACTCAAAATATACAGCAGCAGGCGTCGTCAGGGTCGGGATCGAACCCACGACCTCCTGCATACCAGGCGAGGAAATTATCTGCGGTAACGTCACTTTTTTGTGTGCTGAGTCTATTGTCCTTGCCCCCCCCCAACCCCCCAGCGCCCCCAATTTGTACGGTTGGCCACGTATGGTGCCAAAGAAGTTCAACACACATACCCTTTCAACTGGTACAAAAACTGACACCTTTATACAAGGCATCATGTTTGCAATTAACACAACACAAGCAGTCAAAATGCAAACAAAAAGAAACAACTCTGATGATGATAATGATCTGCACCGTCCTTGAAGTTGATTGGTCCACACCCGAGACAGCTTTTCTTAGAGCCTAGTCTCCATTGGTGTTGAACCAGATGACGCCAAAATGCGTACAACTCAAAGACAGCGCACTATCAGAGTATTGAGAGCTCAGGGTAAGCATTTACACTATGAGACATCTCCTTTACCAGTGGCAAAATATAGTAATAGGTTTTTACCCTTTCAACTGGTACAAAAACTGACACCTTTATACAAGGGATCATGTTAGCAATAACCACAACACAAGCAGTCAAAATGCAAACAAAAAGAATGATATGCACTGTACTTGAAGTTGATTGGTCCACACCCGAGACAGCTTTTCTTAGAGCCGAGTCTCCATTGGTGTTGGACCAGATGACGCCAAAATGCGTACAACTCAAAGACAGCGCACTATCAGAGTATTGAGAGCTCGGGGTAAAAATTTACACTATGAGACATCTCCTTTACCAGTGGCAAAATATAGTGATAGGTTTTTACCCTTTCAACTGGTACAAAAACTGACACCTTTATACAAGGGATCATGTTTGCAATAACCACAACACAAGCAGTCAAAATGCAAACAAAAAGAAACAACTCTGATGATGATGGTGGTGCACCGTCACACTCTCCCGCAAACCGTCAACGTTGCCCGCCCCGAACGCGCGCACAACGACGGCGCATTCCCCGAAATGGCAACGATTTTACGCGAACGGGAGGGGGCAAAAAAAACAAGGAAAATAAACGGGAGGGTACAAATTAAACGGAGTAATTAAAAGCGTATCGATTTTGTTATTACTCCAAAGCGCCCCCCCCCCCCTCTCTCCCCCTCCATGTATTGCATTGCAATTCGGTCCCTCCATTTACCTGATGTTGCTGTCATACGCAAAAGCGGGCGAGCGGGGTCAGACGTAATGAAATTAAGATCTTACAGTAATCTGTCACAATCAGGCATTCATTATTTAGTAAACAAAACAGCTACGGCTCAGACACAGAGATGCCCGCCCTCCCCTGCCGCCTTGAACAGACTGTTGGGGCAAGCACCGTCCCCGAGTAGCACCTGTGAAGGTGGCCGGCACGGCACACGGAAGGGGTGGGTTGGCCAGCACCATGCCCGGCCGCCTTTGTCTCCCCAGTTGTGGTGTTTTAACACTCCAGCAGGCACTCGTTTGAGGCTCAGTCGACCTCGAGGAGGCCCAGGACCGGTTCGGATAGTCATCACGGGTCGATGAGGTCACGGCACTGCGCACTAAGCACTGCATCACGGCTCCCCCAATACACAGACACAAAGATCCCCCGTGTAGCCTGTACAGGCTGTTGGGGCAAGTGCTGTTAGCGAGCACCTATGAAGGCTGGCACGGCACACGAGGGGGTGGGTGGCAAACAACACGCCCGACCGCCTTTGTCTCCCCAGTTGCGATGTATTACACATCGCACGATACAGACACACGCACGCACAGATACCCCTCTCCTGGTCATAGAAAAATAAGTGGACGTGATAAAAATGCAAAGGGTCTTTGGCCTACTCTTCCACCTTGACCAGACGTGTTGGAAGAGATGCGAGCACCCACACTTTACCCCACCCACCGCGCGTATGCCTGTCAATCATAGACGAACTGTGGTTGCTGGGTGCACATCGGTGGGAGGGGGATCGATAAAATGACTACCACTTTGTGGAGAAGTCAGCAGTAGTTGTCCTATGGATAGACTCGCCCCTGGCACAGGAATGTGGAATTTCCATCACTGGCTCTGCAGGGCTGCGTGCGACAGGAGATGAGCGTCCAATTCCCGACGGCCTTTAGAGCAGGAAATAACTTTCACGAAATGTACGCATCATTAAATTCTCATCATAATATATTTGTTTTATTTATTTGTAATTGGTGGCAGAGAGGGATGGCGCACGAGGGATAATTATCTCGCGTGTCGCTGGTGGGAAAATATCGTTCCGAGGCCAGGCAGACATTTCTGAATAATTTTCGCGGACGTTGAGGCTTGCGAGGGCTACGGGGATGAAAGACACGCAGAGGGCACGGGGCGAGAGACGGCCGCAGCCAGGTAAGGCAGCTGCGTAGACGCGTGTGAGCGTGCGGAGGAGACGAGCCGGTGATGCACAACCCATAACCCTGGCAGTTCAGACGTGCACTTGAAATCTGCGAGTAAACATCGTAACGACGACGACGACGATGATGATGATGATGATATTCGTTGAGCGGCGTTTTAATTGGGCACAAAGCATGTCAACCCAATTAGGGCTGTGAGTTGGTGGGGAAATAAAGTTGCCCGCAAGGTTTTTTTCGGCAAGGGAGGAATATCTCGTCGCGTCAAATGTCCTCGGGCTGGCGGTCCCCTTCCTTCAACGGCGCCGGGATGGTGGTGGTGTCGGATGTTCTCACGCCGCACCAGGTACTCATTTACGGCTGAGTCAACCTAGGGGAGGTCCCTTGACCAGTTCAGATATTCGTCACTGGTGTTGGCCGCGAGCAAGGAATCGAACTCGGGTAGCCGGATATCGTAGTTCAGTGGAGCGCGCTAACCGCTACACTACCGCAGACAAAGATAAAGATCCCCCGTATGGTATTAACAGACTGTTGGGGCAAGTGCTCTTCGCGAGCACCTATGAAGGCCGGCACGGCACACGAGGGGGTGGGTGGCCAACAACACGCCCGACCGCCTTTGTCTCCCTAGTGGCGATGTTTACACACCACACTAGGTACTAATTTGAGGCTGAGTCGACCTAGGGGAGGCCCAGGACCGGTTCAAATAATCGTCGCTGCTCTTGGCCGTGAGTGGGATCCGAATTGGAGTCGCTCGGCTTGTAGCGCAGCGCGCTAACTGCTACACTACCGCAGCCACACACACACAGACACACAGAGACAAAGCCACACACACACAGACACACAGAGACAAAGCCACACACACAGAGACACACACACACACACACACAGACAAAGCCACACACACACACACAGACACACACAGACAAAGCCACACACACACACAGACACACACACACAGACACACAGAGACAAAGCCACACACACACAGACACACAGAGACAAAGCCACACACACACAGAGACAAAGGCACGCAAACACACAGACACACAGAGACAAAGCCACACACACACAGACACACAGAGACAAAGCCACACACACACAGAGACAAAGGCACGCAAACACACAGACACACAGAGACAAAGCCACACACACACAGACACACAGAGACAAAGGCACACACACACACAGACACACAGAGACAAAGGCACACACACACACAGAGACAAAGCCACACACACAGACACAGAGACAAAGGCACACACACACAGACACACAGACACACACACACAGACACACAGAGACAAAGCCACACACACACACACAGACAAAGCCACACACACACACAGACACACAGAGACAAAGCCACACACACACACACAGACACACAGAGACAGACACACAGAGACAAAGGCACACACACACAGACAAAGCCACACACACACAGACACACAGAGACAAAGTCACACACACACAGACACACAAAGACAAAGCCACACACACAGACACACAGAGACAAAGGCACACACACAGACACACAGAGACAAAGTCACACACACACAGACACACAGACACACAAAGACAAAGCCACACACACACACACAGACACACAGACACACAGAGACAAAGGCACACACACACACAGACACATGTGCATTCGCTCATGACGGGAGTGATCCAGGGCCTGGAATTGAACTGAGGTGACACCGCCGGGCCCGCAGTGCAGTTGCGCTGACCACATACAACGATACTGACGGCTCCCGCCCCCGACACGGCCATTGTGACCCCCCCCTCCTCTTCCAATAAAACAGATATGGATCAAAGATCACCAGTGTAGCCTACGCAGGCTGGAGGGGCAAGTGCTTCTAGCAAGCACGGGCTAATCGCACACGTGCGCGCATCACGGAGAGAGACTCAACGTGACTTAGACACGTCGCGAGAGGAGACACAAGAGACGCGAAGACAGAGAGAGATAGAGACATACAAAGACAGCAGAGCAAAGCAATCTAGTGTAGAGAGACAACGTCTATTGTTGAGTTTGTGTTCGCTAGAGGGAGGATGAAGGGGGTGGGAGGGTGAAGGGGGGAGACGGAGGTTGATGTAGCGAGCAACCACGCCCGGCCAACTTTGTCTCCCCGCTGCTGACGTTATCACACGCCACGCAATTTCAGGCTGAGTTTACTTAGAGGAGGGGAGAAGGCCCAGCACCGGTTGGAACGTTGAACGAAACGCCGACTTATCCAGAGAGAGACACACAGCGCGAGAGAGAGAGAGATGCGACGTGGATTTGAGAGGCAACGCCGTTGCAGAGGAGACGAGAGACCAGCGGAGACAACGCGGAATAGAGTCATCTAGCGATAGAGAGAGAGAAAGAGGGATGGAGGGGGGGTCCAGGTGGGGGGGGGGGGGGGGTCCAGGTGGGGGGGGGGGGGGTCCAGGTGGGGGGGGGGGGGTCCAGGTGGGGGGGGGGGGGGGTCCAGGTGGGGGGGGGGGGGTCACGGTGTGGGAGCCAAGGTGCCGCGCTCCTTTGTGGGAAATAAATGACAGATTCATAAATCATGGCAATTGACAGACGGTTCCAGATTGTTTGTTACACTTTGCATATTAAGTGACTGAATCATGTTCAATTAGCCGGTGGGTGATCAGTCATTTCCAACAAGAGTCTTAGCCATCCGTGCCAGCCCGCCCCCCCCCACCACCTCCTCCATTCGCCCTCCCCCCTCTCTCTCTCTCCGTGTTCCCCACGAACCTCTGCTTCCCACTCTCCTCCCAATCACCGCCTCCTCCCCAGTTCCCTCGCAATCCCAAAGCACTTTTCCCATCCCCCCCCCCCCCCCCCCGCCGCTCCAGGCCCCAGGGTTGCCACCTCCGCGGCACGCAACTTGGACGTAGCGTGGAGAAGCGGGACATCTCACGGCGCGGCGTTCCTGCGACACCGGGACGGGTGGCAACTCCCCTGCGTACGCTTGCAGCTCGTTGAGTTTCATTGCGTAAGCAAAACAAAAGTTAGACATCTTCTTGGTTCTTTCGGTAAAGTCACGCAGTCAGACTCTGTCGCCTCGACGGACCTGGTTTTCACCTGCGGACGGCTGCTTGCGTTGTGGCCGAAACGTCGTGAGAATTATTTTATTATGTTTAATTTTTATTCTTTTATTACTTCCATTCTACGTGACTTTTCCGAAAGAACCAAGAAGATGAATCCCTGCAGTCACGAAAGCTTTAAATCGAAAAGAAAGACACCGCGCAAAATTCCCTTTTTCGTTCAGCGTATCCAAATTCTACCCCCGTAAACCTTCTATATACACCCTGGCATATTTGATGAGCGTGTTGATAGACACAAACATTATATATGGTGGAAATATTATATATAACGACAGATCAGCAGCAATATCGATTTAAAGCTTTCGTGACTGCAGGGATTCATCTTCTTGGTTCTTTCGGTAAAGTCACGTAGAAGGGAAATCATAAAATAATAAAAATAAAACATAATAAAATACAATTCTCACGACGTTTCGTCCACAACGCAAGCAGCCGTTCTCAGGTGAAGAACAGGTCCTCAGGTGAAGAACAGGTCTGTCGGAAAGACAGCGTCTGTCGGAACAGGTCCTCAGGTGAAGAACAGGTCTGTCAGAAAGACAGCATCTGTCAGAACAGGTCCTCAGGTGAAGAACAGCGTCTTTCCGACAGACCTGTTCTTTCCGACAGACCTGTTCTTTCCGACAGACCTGTTCTTTCCGACAGACCTGTTCTTCACCTGAGGACCTGTTCCGACAGACGCTGTCTTTCTGTTCTTCACCTGAGGACCTGTCTTGCCGACAGACCTGTTCTTTCCGACAGACCTGTTCTTTCCGACAGACCTGTTCTTTCCGACAGACCTGTTCTTCACCTGAGGACCTGTTCCGACAGACGCTGTCTTTCTGTTCTTCACCTGAGGACCTGTCTTTCCGACAGACCTGTTCTTCACCTGAGGACGGCTGCTTGCGTTGTGGCCGAAACGTCGTGAGAATTGTATTTCATTACGTTTTATTTTTATTATTTTATTATTTCCCTTCTACGTGACTTTACCGAAAGAACCAAGAAGATCAGCAGCACATCGGGTCTTAGTAGGTGCTCGCTAACAGCACTTGAGAACCCCAAACAGCCCCGAATGGCTCAACGGAAGATCTTCATCTGCGCGCGTGCCCTAACCTGCACATGTTCTCCGATCCTAATTTTGGAGCTTTCGTGACTGCAGGAATTATTATTTGGTTCTTTCGGTAAAGTCACGTATAAAGATAAAATAATAAATTAAATAATAGCATACGACGTTTCGATTGCAACACAAGCAATCATCATCAGGTATAATGAAATAGCGACAAAATATCTAACCAGAAAACTATAGACAGACATATAAGCAGACAGATATCACCAAGATACACAGAGAGAGTAACACAGGTACAGAGAGGGGTGATCGTCTCTGTGGGGTGGCCCCCCTCTGTCTATTTAAGGCCACCCCACAGCGACGATCACCCCTCTCTGTACCTGGGTTGCTCTCTCTATGTATCTTGGTGATATCTGTTTGCTTATATGTCTGTCTGTGGTTTTCTGGCTATATTTTTTGTCGCTATTTCATTATACCTGATGATGATTGCTTGTGTTGCAATCGAAACGTCGTATGCTATTATTTAATTTATTATTTTATGTTTATACGTGACTTTACCGAAAGAACCAAATAATAATGTTCTCCAATCCCATCTGTTCCTCTCTTCCCCCGTATTCTCGCGTGTAATTCCGAGTGATGGGTACCCGCCGCACGCTTCTCTGCCCTGGCGTCACCTCTTGTTCACCAGTGTCCCAGTTTCAGAGACGCGGGTCACGAACACCGTCCGATAGAGACCTCTGGGCATGCCGATCCGTTCTAGATTTGAAGCTTTCGTGACTGCAAGGATTCATATTCTTAGGCTTTTTTCGGTAAAGTCACGTAGGTAAAAAATATAAATTAATAAAAGTAAAATAAAAATTTAAATAAAATATAAATCACGACGTTTCGGAAGCAACACAAGCTTCCTTGACTCCTCCCACCCTAAACCAGTATATATATACAAATACTGTTTGCTTGGAATCTCTCTCACTTGATACAGCTATCGTGCTGTGACGGTTCCACCTGAAGACGGAAGCTTGTGTTGCCTCCGAAACGTCGTGATTTTTATAATATTTTTTATTTTACTTTTATTAATTTTAATTTTTTTACCTACGTGTTTTTACCGAAAAAACCTAAGAATACGATCCGTTGTTCTTCGTCACACACACACACGCACAAAGTGCTTGCCGCAAATGAACCGCAGTACCGCGCTGGTCTCGTCAAGGAGCATAAACCATCGTCACGCGAGCTCCGGTCATCCTCGCCGCGGCGGTGGCGGTGGCGGCTTTTGGCTGGCGCTTCTGTGGCCGTCTGGAATGCGCTCGTAATTTCCAATATCAGGAAGCCACTTGAAGTTTTAAATCAACTAAATTGACAAATTCATTTCTTAGAACTTAATTTTGTGTTTAGTTTGTTGTCCTTGCCTCCCGCCGCACCTCTGATGAACCTCATCTGGTAAAATAAAAAAAAATGTAAACGCTGAAATGAAAGTTACCTAGCAGCAACAAATGTAGAAACAGACAACTCCCTGAATTTTGATTTAAAGCTTTCGTGACTGCAGGGATTCATATTCTTGGTTCTTTCGGTAAAGTCATGTAGAAGGGAAATAATAACATAATACAAACATAAAACAATAAAAAATTCTCACGACGTTTCGACTGCAACACAAGCAATCATCATCAGGTGTGAAATCCACAGCAAGAAAATTCGTGAGAATTTTTTATTGTTTTATATTTGTATTATTTCTTATTTCCCTTCTACGTGACTTTACCGAAAGGACCAAGAATATGAATCCCTGAATGTTCATTAAGGGGCAATGCACAGACCCATCAGTTCAGTTAAGCCTGCGGCACTATGCACGTGCCAAACAGTGTAAATGAAATCCACCCGGACGCACGTTCCGTCGCTTACTATGCGCGGAGTTCAACGGAGCCAAGGTACAGTTCTGTGATGGACAACAATTGCCCCACAGTCCCAGGTGCAGGTTGACCATCTTCTCTATGCGGTATTCACTGCCCGGGGCCCCACAGAGCAGCAACCCTTGTACAGACATAACTGTGATAGCTTTTGACCCTTTCAACTGCTACAAAAACTGACACCTTTATACAAGGCATCATGTTTGCAATAACCACAACACAAGCAGTCAAAATGCAAACAAAAAGAAACAACTCTGAAAAAGATATGCACTGTCCTTGAAGTTGATTGGTCCACACCCGAGACAGCTTTTCTTAGAGCCGAGTCTCCATTGGTGTTGGACCAGATGACGCCAAAAGGCGTACACCTCAATAACAGCACACTATCAGAGTTTTGATAGATCGGGGTAAGCATTTACACTATGAGACCTCCTTTACCAGTGGCAAAATATAGTAGTAGGTTTTTACCCTTTCAACTGGTACAAAAACTGACACCTTTATACAGACATAACTGGTCATGTGACCATCTCAAATAGGTAATGCATGCATCAAAGATCCCCCGTATAGCCTGAACAGACTGTTGGGGCAAGTGCTGTTTGCGAGCACCTATGCAGGCCGGCACGGCACACGAGGGGGTGGGTGGTCAGCACCACGCCCGGCCGCCTTTGTCTCCCCAGTGGCGATGTTTACACACTGCACCAGGTACTCATTTGAGGCTGAGTCGACCTAGGGGAGGCCCAAGACCGATCAGATAATCGTCACTGGCCGTGAGTGCGAATCGAATTTGGGTCGCCAGGTTCGTAGCGCAGCGCGCTAACCATTGCACTATAACTCCCCATATGTGTAATAACAGCCATAGAGGGTTCACGTGGGGATTGGCTTGCCGGTCCTGCTCGTAGCCAATAAGGGTTGAGATTGGGACCATGGCCCATGCGTCATCACGACAGGTCATCGGAAGTGATTGGCCTAGCCATTCGGGCCCCAGCGAATGGGGAGCCGGATGAGGGGCGTGGTCCCGGGATTGACAGGGAACCATCGAGAATGGTGTGAGCTGTCCATACATGATTGGCTGGGGGAACCACGTGACGGGGGTCTTAAGAGCGAGCGAGAGGGAACGATCGAGAGCAGACGGAAAATAACAGAAGCAGGGTCACGTGCGGACGGAGCCTCGGGTTGCCACGTGCGCGAAGGGAACTGCGTGTGGAGTCTGTCCTCTCTCTCCGTTGTCTGCCAGCAACGGAGAGTGAGTAAGAAAAGTGTATGGTGGAGTGGAAATAAAAGGACTGATTCCGAAGCCGTCTCCTGGAAGATTATTACATATGCATACATGCATACACACATACAACTCAAAACATTCGTCAATAACACCACGTGTGTGTGTGGGGCTTAAAAAGGAAATATGTAATAGGCGACGTTTCGGGCAATGTCCCTTCTTCAGAGAGCATAAAGAGGCCAGTTGAGAGAGAGGGGCTCCATGCAAGATCTCACCTTGTGGAGTTGCAATGATCATGAGAACGGTGAGGAATCAACCCAGAACTACACGGGAGGATCTTGTCAATGATCTCAAGGCAGCTGGGACCATAGTCACCAAGAAAACAGTTGGTAAAACACTATGCCGTGAAGGACTGAAATCCTGCAGTGCCTGCAAGGTCCCCCTTCTCAAGAAAGCCCATATACATGCCCGTCTGAAGTTTGCCAATGAAGAGGACAACTGGGTGAAAGTGTTGTGGTCAGATGAGACCAAAATGGAGCTCTTTGGCATCAACTCAACTCGCCATGTTTGGAGGAGGAGGAATGATGCCTATGACCCCAAGAACACCATCCCCACCGTCAAACATGGAGGTGGAAACATTATGTTTTGGGGGTGTTTTTCTGCTAAGGGGACAGGACAACTTCACCGCATCAAAGGGACGATGGACGGGGCCATGTACCGTCACATCTTGGGTGAGAACCTCCTTCCCTCAGCCAGGGCATTGAAAATGGGTCGTGGATGGGTATTCCAGCATGACAATGACCCAAAACACACGGCCAAGGCAACAAAGGAGTGGCTCAAGAAGAAGCATATTAAGGTCCTGGAGTGGCCTAGCCAGTGTCCAGACCTTAATCCCATGTAAGATCTGTGGAGGAAGCTGAAGGTTCGAGTTGCCAAACGTCAGCCTCGAAACCTTAATGACTTGGAGAAGATCTACAAAGAGGAGTGGGACAAAATCCCTCCTGAGATGTGTGCAAACCTGGTGGCCAACTACAAGAAACGTCTGACCTCTGTGATTGCCAACAAGGGTTTTGCCACCAAGTACTAAGTCATGTTTTGCAGAGGGGTCAAATACTTATTTCCCTCATTAAAATGCAAATCAATTTATAACATTTTTGACATGCGTATTTCTGGATTCTGTTGTTGTTATTCTGTCTCTCACTGTTCAAAGAAACCTACCATTGCAATTATAGAGTGATCATTTCTTCGTCAGTGGGCAAACGTACAAAATCAGCAGGGGATCAAATTATTTTTTCCCTCACTGTAGATGTAAAATAAAATGTTTAGACTTTTTTTAATTCAATACATTCCGTGGAAATAACAGCACCGCGTGTGTCTGTGACCTTAAACAGGAAACAAAGTATAATAGGCAACGTTTCAGGCAATGGGTCTTCTTCATGGCAAGAATAAATGGACATTTGTTTCCTTTTAAGGCCCCACATACGCAGAGTGCTGTTGATGAATGCGTCGAGTGTTGTTGTTGTTTGCAATTGTGCACCATTGTCAACACAGCGTCACCAAATAATCCGTTCACATGCATGGCTAACGCTACCGCGTGTGTAATATTACACATTACACACGCGGGTGCCCTAATGCACACGACGAGCGAGTAATTTTGTAATGAAAGCCATCGGGTGGCGATGTTCATCACGAGCAGGTCTTTGTAAACACTAATTTCGTTTTGCTCGTTTCAACTTTGATCAATCCCGACCCTGACGCCTGCTGCTGTACATTTGGAGTTTGCGTGTCTCTCTCTCTCTCGCGTGAACGCGTGGATTTTTCTCCGGGTCCTCCGGTTTTCTTCCCTCCACATTTAGAATCAACGTCGCACATTCAGAGCATTCGGCTGCTATTCATTTCCACGCGACGATGATGATGATGAGCCCACTTCGTTGAGCCATCATTCGTGATGGACAAGTCGCTAAGGGTGCACATGCTAGAAGAGAACGACAAAGCACATGTTGTTTTACCCAGTGTTGGTTGACAATCCAAATACATAAAAAGTGAGTACTGTTAAACGCTGGGGATGTTAACACTCGGTAAAGTAGAATAGTACCTGTCAAATAAGATGGTCCAAAAATGTGTAGCTAAATCTTTTTTGCATGGCTAATAACATCTTTCCAACGATTACTCAGTTTGTAGTGTATGTGATGCCTCGCTGTGCGAACTCTCCGACGTAGAAAACCCGAGTTCCTGATTTTCCGCTGTTGTTTTTTGGCGTTGAACTAAATGCTGATGGATTTATGAAAATCCCAGTGGGCCGTGGTGGCTTATGGGATTTTTTTTTGCTATACGCCGAGTAGAGTTGCTGCGGATTAATCATTAGAGTCATCGGTGTAGAGTTCGTCAATGCGCGATCGGAGATATTTAAATCATTCCGTTCGCATCTCTCCTTAACCGCTTTATTTGCATTAGAGCTGACAGCCCCTACCCTGGGACCGGCTGCTTGCGAGCAAATGTATAAATATTCTTCAAATGAACACTTGCACCGCTGTGTAATCATTTAATAGCGCGTAATAAATGCATAAATGAATCAATGAATAAATGAAGTGGTTTTTATTTATTAACGCACTTTGAAATTCTCCGAGGCGCGCTAATGCTCGGATAAAAGATTCACGCGCTCTCCGTCCGCGCGCTCCCCACGCTCTCAAGAATTAACGCTGTCACCATCGTCATCATCATCATCATCCGCAGCAGCAGCAGCCACAATCAATCCACTGCTGGATGAACACCCTCCCCCCACCAAAGCCATGCAGCCAGGGTCTCTCACGGTCCTGCGATGCGACCGTCAATCCGTCCATCCGTATCCCGGCACCTGGTTCCCACACGGCAAAGTGTGGCCTAATCTCCATTCGTTCCATCTGTGTGAGATAAGAGGACTGCCTGCCCCCTACCCCCACCCCCAATCTCCGCACACCTCCTGCTAATCTCCGGGCATTTCGGTTTTCCTCTGGAATAATTAACCCAAGCTTCCGTCTTCAGGAAGCCTCCGAAATGTCGTGATTTATTTTATTTGTTTTCTTTTCCACCCACGTGACTTCACCGAAAAAACAAAAGAGGATGGATCCTTGCAGTCACGAAAACTTCAAATCTAGGAATATTTAACCCCTCATTAACTGACCTTCTCAAGTTCACGACGTGCGTCCCCACGTGCTGTGGTTTGCGCTGTGGGGAGAGATGACGTTTTCACGAATTATACCAAACAACAACACTTATTATTATGATTATCCACTGCAAAACAGGGGTAGGCAATGCTGATGCCTGGGTGCCATGCTGGCTATGAGATGTTAACTACCTTGCCTGGTATACACGAGGTCGTGGGTTCGGTCCAGACCCTGACGCCTGCTGCTGTATATTTGGGGTTTGCGGTGTCTTTCTCTCATCATCATCATCACGGTGGCTAGGAAATGTTAACTACCTCGTCTGGTATACAGGAGGTCGTGAGTTCGGTCCAGACCCTGACGCCTGCTGTATATTTGGGGTTTGCGGTGTCTCCCTCTCATCATCATCATCACGGTGGCTAGGAGATGTCAACTACCTCGCCTGGCATACAGCAGGTGGTGGGTTCGATCCCGACCCTGACGCCTGCTGTATATTTGGGGTTTGTGGTGTCTCTCTATCATCATCATCACGGTGGCTAGGATATGTTAACTACCTCGCCTGGTATAGAGCAGGTCGTGGGTTCGATCCCGACCCTGACGCCTGCTGTATATTTGGAGTTTGCGGTGTCTCTCTATCATCATCATCACGGTGGCTAGGAGATGTTAACTACCTCGCCTGGTATACAGGAGGTCGTGAGTTCGGTCCAGACCCTGACGCCTGCTGTATATTTGGGGTTTGCGGTGTCTCCCTCTCATCATCATCATCACGGTGGCTAGGAGATGTCAACTACCTCGCCTGGTATACAGCAGGTCGTGGGTTCGATCCCGACCCTGACGCCTGCTGTATATTTGGAGTTTGCGGTGTCTCTCTCATCATCATCATCACGGTGGCTAGGAGATGTTAACTACCTCGCCTGGTATACAGGAGGTCGTGGGTTCGATCCCGACCCTGACGCCTGCTGTATATTTTCAGTTTTCGTGTCTCTCTCTCTCTCTCTCCCCGCGGTCGCGTGGATTTTTCTCCGGGTCCTCCCGATTTTCCCCTCCACATTTACAATCAACATCACCGCGCGTTTAGAGTATTTTACTGCTACAAATGTCCACGCGATAAGCCACTTCATTGGGCTATGGTGTGTGATCGCCAGCCAAGTCGCTGCAGAACAAGAGCAACACAGCAGCCCAGTGGCACCTTACCGGCTAAAATAAAATAAATATCCTCAAAGTTTTAATGAGCCTTGAGTCTCCACGAAGCTTCAGACCGGCCAGCCAACGCGTGGATCGTCGTCATTTGCCACGACCTATCCACTGTTCAATGAAGGCCTCAACGAAGACTCCCACGGGCTTGGGACAACACACGCGCGTCACGACCGAGGATAACACTGGTCAACACACTTTTTCTGGCATAATGGTACTCCAATGGTAATTTTGTGGTGCTGATTCCAAATCTGGCATCAGTTTTTGTCTATCATATCAGCTTTTTGAGATATCAAATATTGCATTTCCAATAAAAACTGCAGAAGAAAAATATTAAATAAATGTGGATATCTACATGAAATTATATTATAAACACACTATCCTAAAAACACAGCACCATATTTTAACACTAAAGCAGTCACTGACTCACAACAACTTGCATTCATAAGTGACAGAGTTAATTTCGGGTGAAATCAATGAAAATGGGGTATGCCGATAGCATAAAAATGATATGTGATAGAGCAATTCTGAGATCAGATTTGGAATCAGCACCCAGAAATTTGTCTAAAACAGCTGCAAAATTCCAGGCCAGTAAAACATGTTTGTTGTTGTTGACCAGTGTAATGATAGAGTGGCAGCCCACGGAGGCGGGGGGGTGTTACGTGCCCGAGAGAGAGCACGGCCATCACAAGGAGATGGAGCGACGAAACGAAACGAGTCAACGGATCGTTGCCATCGCAAGATCGTGAAAAGAAGTGGCAAGTGGCGGAGGGGGGGGGGGGGGCTTGGGCAGCTTTTCGTCCAGCAGCGGATAGATCATGGCTGTCGACGACTGTAATGAAACCAGCAGCGTTGACCTATATCACGCCATTACATTAATTAGACTCACCCACTCACTACCCCCCCAACCCCCAAATATTGAGTTTTTCATCTTCTAAGAAATTCAGTCCCAACTTCTGTGATACAAAAATAACAAAAACCGCCAGCAGACCTCGCGGTTGAAATCAAATATTCACATTTTCTTTTCGTCTCTTTCTTAGCCAAACATACGCACATGCGTGTTTTTTGGTGGGCAAGCCGGTAAAACTCGTTAAACTAATTAAGCGTGTTGAGAAAATGAAATGTGTCTGTCCTCCGAGCGTAATTACGATATTTTTTTTCGTTCAAAAAGAGCGATATCGCGTAGCCTTTGTTTCAACGACGGTTCTGAGCCACATTTTTAGAGCAAAAAAAAAAATCGCTCTTGGAAAAACGATACATTTGCATCGCAACCGCAGACGCATTTTAGCCGGCTCTGAATGAAAATAAATACCCTACGCATTTCCACGTCCTTCTGCAGTAAGTGTATAATTTTTTTAAAAAGTTGCACGCAAAAAAAACGTGTCTCCTTCCCTTATGTATCTCCCCACACAATGGGGGGCAGAGTTCACGGCATTTCTCCTGTGGATGGACTTGTCAGCGCCATAGGAATGTGGATTTTCCACCACCGGGCTCTGCAGGGGGGGGGGGGGGGGGATGAGCGCCAATGTCTCAATGTTCGTTTGAGCCGGGGGAAATCAATTTTGACTTTGAAGTGAAAAAATACAATTACTGTTTACGTAACCCCATTGGCCGTACGGCCGCAACTTGCCAGCAGCATTGGTTCAATACGAGCAAACTCGCAGAGGGTTTTGACTTTCAGTGTCTCATCAGCAGACCGGCTAGGTGGTTCATAACCTGAAGGTTGCGAGTTCAAATCTCGGCTGGGTGCTGATGTTTTACACTCCGCACCAATCACTCGCTTAAGTCTGAGTCAATCTAGGCGAGTCCTAAGACCGTCTGAGATATTCATGACCGATGTTAGCCGTGGCTGAGAATCAGACTGGGGGCACCCGGGTTCATAGCGCAGTGCACTAACCACTGCGCCACCACTCCCCACATTCACACACACACACCACCTCACTTCCCTCCGAAGACAAAGACGTTTTCCACGTATAGCCATAACAGACTCCTAGGGCAAGTGCTGTTAGCGAGCACCTATGAAGGCCGGCAAAGCACATGAGGTTATGGATGGCCAGCGCCATGCCCAGCCGCCTTTGTCTCCCCTGCCGTCACTGGTGTTGGCTGTTAGCGGGAATCAAACTCGGGTTGCCTGGTTGGTAGTGCGCTGTGCTGACCGCTACACTTACCACTCCCCACATGCAAAATCTCACATACACACACCAAATACGCGCACGCTCTCTCAAACACACACACACCACACACACACACGCTCTCTCAAACAAACACACACACACGCTCTCGCACGCAAACAAAAATATCCCCCGTATAGCCTTAACAGACTGTGGGTGGCCAGCACTATGCCCCGCTGCCTTTGTCTCCCCAGTGGCGATGTTTTTTTTTACACACCGCACTAGGTAGTCATTTGAGGCTGAGTCGACCTAAGGGAGGCCCAGGACCGGTTCAAATATTCTCCGCTGTCATTGGTTGTGAGCGGGAATCGAACTTGGGTCGCCGGGTTCGTAGCGCAGCGCGCTAACCGCGACACTACCGCTCCCCACACACACTCTCACACACACACACGCGCAAACTCTCCCACATACACACCCACACTCTCTCTCTCTCACACACCACACACACGCGTGCACACACACACGCGCACACTCTCATACACCACACACACACACGGACTTTCATACACTGCACACACACACACACATACCTCCCCCCCTTCCTCCACACACGCTTTCACACACACACACACACGCAATCTCACACACACGCGCTCACGCACACACCCACACTTTCCCCGCGGCTTTTGCAATAATAGCACGCAGTGGGGGAACTTGACTTTTGACTCTCCCATCGCACTGGGCCCGAGGCCAGAGAAGAAATGAGTACCAATCGCTTTCCTAGGCCAGAGCCCTCCCCGGGAAAAAAGCAATATTAGCTACAACTCGGTCACTCCACTCACTTAGATCGCCCCCTCCTCCTCCTCCTCTCTCTCCTCTCTCTCCCCTCTCTCTCGCCTCGCTCGCATCCCCATCTCCCCGTCTCCCCATCTCCCCATTTACTCATTTTACCATCTCACCATCATCTCCCCATCATCTCCCCATGTCCACTCTCATTCCCACTGATCACATTCACTCTTTCTATTTTTCTTCCCACTCTCTCAGCCGTTACTCTCACACACTCCCTTCCCGACACGTGCTCGGGATAGATAACGCCTTCCTCCATACCAGCTGGCTAACTCGTTCGCCACGTGGTCTATCCACTGCTGGATGATAAAGATCACCACTCCCCCTGAACCGTCATCACCTCTCGTGTGACGTTGCGACCCCATCCGGATCCCGGCAAACGCACTCGCACGCGCCGTCTTCATCGTCTTCATCGGCACGTCCCACCAGCCGCGGTGGCCGCACTCCCCGGGCGGTGGTGGAGACTCAGGAGGGGAACGGAAGCCAAAGGAGGGAAATGCACAACAACATCGGGAAGGGGGCGAGATTGACTCGATGCGGGAGCCGGGGGGCGGGAGGGGGGTACGGATGGCCTCCTGGATGGCCGCGATCCGTCCCTTGGCCGCCAACTCCGTCGCTCGTCCGCGCAAAGGGCCCCTCCGCTCACTCACGTTTCCCCGACGGCCCCGACGCTGCCTGTGACGACGGTCGCAGAAGCAGCAGAAGCAGCGGGCGGCTCTTGGCTGGCCGTCGAACAAAGCCGGCGGTCACCCCATCGCACCGCACCGCATCGCACGCACTGTCAGGAGCGCTCCTTGGGCCGTCTGGAACGCTCTCAGCCTCCCGGTGGTAGTTAGCGCCGCTGGAGCCGTGCACTTCCAAATCGTGTAGATTGAAAAAGTCACTTCTTGAGAACTACTTTTCTTGTGTTTTAGTTTTTGGCCCTTCACGCCGCGCCTCCGGTTAGCACGGTTGGCTACGTATGGTGCGAAAGAAGTTCTGCACACACACACACGTACGTACGTACGTACGCGCAACGGAGAAAGTGGGACGGCGGCCGAGACGCGGACAGACGCGCCCTCGGAATTACACTCGGGTATCGATGTATGAACACGCGGGGAATAAGGGAATACTATATACACACACACACAAATATACATGTAATGAAATAATTACTCACAGTTTCGTCAATCCACTGCTGGATGAAGGCACCGACCACCTCAACAATCCGCCCACCAGCAACCAGCTGCCCGCGAGGTCGATTTGCACTGCTACGTCTTCTCTCGTGGGGCGGACGTCTCTACCCGAGAACGCGTTCCACTCCACACACATTCCCCCACACCTCTGATTAACACGGTTGGCTACGTACGGTGCGAAAGAAGTTCGACATACACACACACATACTCACACGGAGACCCATAGACCCACACAGAGACCCATAGACTCACACGGAGACCCATAGACTCACACAAAGAACCATAAACTCACACAGAGATCCATAGACTCACACAAAGACCCATAAACTCACACAGAGATCCATAGACTCACACGGAGACCCATAGACCCACACAGAGACCCATAGACTCACACAGAGACCCATAGACCCACACAGAGACCCATAGACCCACACAGAGACACATAGACTCACACGGAGACCCATAGACTCACACAGAGATCCATAGACTCACACAGAGACCCATGAACTCACACAGAGACCCATAGACTCACACGGAGACCCATAGACTCACACAGAGATCCATAGACTCACACAGAGACCCATGAACTCACACAGAGATCCATAGACTCACACAAAGACCAATAAACTCACACGGATAACCCATAGACTCACACGGAGACCCATAGACTCACACAGAGATCCATAGACTCACACAAAGACCCATAAACTCACACAGAGACCCATAGCCGCACACAAAGACCCATGAACTCACACAGAGATCCAAACTCACACAAAAACCCATGAACTCACACAGAGATCCAGACTCACACAAAAACCCATAAACTCACACAGAGACTCATAGTCTCACACAATTCCCATAGACTTACAAAAACCCATAGACTCACACAGAGACCCATAAACTCACACAGAGACCCATAGACTCACACAGAGACCCATAGACTCACACAGAGACCCATAGACTCACACAGAGACCCATAGACTCATACTGAGACCTAAATATAAATGTCCTTCTCCCGCACCTCCGATTAGCACGGTTGGCTACGGACGGTGCGAAAGAAGTTCAACACACAAAGACAAAGATCCCCCGTGTAGCCTTTACAGACTGTTGAGGCAAGTGCTGTTAGCGAGTAGCACCTATGAAGGCCGGCACGGCACACTAGATGGGTGCTATGGCGAGCACCACGCCCGGCCGCCTTTGTCTCCCCGGTGGCGATGTTTTTTTTTACACATCGCACACCAGGTACTTAATTGAGGCTGAGTCGACCTAGGGGAGGCACAGGACCGGTTCAGAAAATCGTCACTTGTGTTTGCCGTGAGTGGGAATCGAACTCGGCTGGGTTCGTAGCGCAGCGTAGCGCTAACCGCTACACCCCCCCCCCCACACACATTCCAGCAGACGCATGGACGTACCACCATCTCGTATGTAAATATATTCCCGCTCGGTTTGTTTTTTGTTTTAATTCGCGACAGCTTTCTTCGGGTTGCTTTGGGTCCGTCGTGACTAAGCGAGGTTGCCGGGGTCAGCAAAGTAAACACAAAGGCTTCAGTATCTTACGTCTTGATTGCGCGAACCAAATGTTCATTTTTTTTTTCGGTGATTGTCGAAAAGCCACGCATGTTGCTGGAGACTCCGTCGCGCCGACAACTGTGGCAGTGTTTGCTTTTGCTCAAGCAGTGGGGCGTCCCTCTGCGCGTTTGCGTGCGGAACATTTTACGTGCGCTCGTGTGTGTGTGTGTGCCGCGTAGGGCTGAACGATTTGGGGAAAATATTTAATTGCGATTTTTCTGATAGATATTGCGATTAAAACAATTTAAGTCAAGATTCAGTTCAATATTCACTGTGTAATAGATTTAAAACATGTGATGGAGCATTACCACATGATATCGTCAAAATATGAACTGCTCTATATATTCGAATGCAAGGATGAGAACTTAAAAGATACAAATTGCTTCCAACATGTATTTATTAAAATGTTTTAAATGAAGTAGAACAATCAAACATAGAGCAATTGTTAAGTTAAATAAATAAAGTTATTATAATAAAAAAATAAAACAATTCCAATAAGTAATAGGACTTTTAAAATCGCAAAACATCGCAGCCTTTGCAATTTACTAATCGCATTGTTTGAAATTGCGATTTCAATTTGAAATCGATTAATTGTTCAGCCCTACAGAGTGTGTACGTACGCGCGCGTACTGTGCGCGCGCTGTGTGTATGTGTCACGGGGAATGGTGGCGCAGTGGTTGGGTGGCGCTGTGTGTGTGTGTCACGGGGAACGGTGGTGCAGTGATTGGACAGCGCTGTGTGTGTGTGTCACGGGGAACGGTGGTGCAGTGGTTGGCAGCGCTGTGTGTGTGTGTGTCACGGGGAACGGTGGTGCAGTGGTTGGACGGCGCTGTGTGTGTGTGTCACGGGGAATGGTGGTGCAGTGATTGGACAGCGCTGTGTGTGTGTGTCACGGGGAACGGTGGAGCAGTGGTTGCGCAGCGCTGTGTGTGTGTGTGTGTCACGGGGAACGGTGGTGCAGTGGTTGGCAGCGCTGTGTGTGTGTGTGTCACGGGGAACGGTGGCGCAGTGGTTGGACGGCGCTGTGTGTGTGTGTCACGGGGAACGGTGGCGCAGTGGTTGCGCAGCGCTGTGCTCAGCAACCGGTGACCCGAGTTGGATTCCCCGCTCACGACCAATAACAGTGGCAAAATACTTGAACCCGACCTGGGCCTACCCCAAGGTCAACTCGGACTTAAATGAGTATCTGCTGCGATGTGTAAACATCGCCACTGTCGAGTAGGAATCTCTTGATCACCCTGGAGGAGTCCGATGAGCTAAGGGGGCGAGAGTCAGCAAAGTCACAATAACAAACGATATAAAAAAATAACCGAGTACAAAACAGAGAAAATGGTAAGCAAGTCACTAAAATTATTAAATATATAAAGAGTACGTAAGTACATAAATTCCTGCCGATTTTTCAACAATGCAAGCTTGGGCAAGGCAGCAAAAACAACAACAGCCCCAGACCACAGCAAGACAACATCAGCCAGCAGTAGTCCCTCAATAAAATGGCACATTAACATTGAAAGTTATTATAATAAAAAAATTAAACAATTCCAATAAGAAAGTAATAGGACTTTTCAAATCATCGCAGACTTTGCAATTCTGCTAATCGCATTGTTTCAAATTGCGATTTCGATTTGAAATCGATTAGTTGTTCAGCCCTACAGAGTGTGCAGGTAAACGATCAAAGTCACGAATCACATTTTGCCACGTCCGGCAACGAACCTTCAGCTTCACCAGAAGCCGTGGGCTCCGTCTCTCCCGACAGCCGCTGACGCTGCCGGCGTTGTCAAAGAATATCGTAAATATCGTAAGTATCTGCGCGGCCTATTCCAGAAGTCGCCGCTTTAATTCCATCTCCCGGCGCAGCAAATTTAATCGACGATGCAGGTTCCCTCAAACCCACCGCTCACCGGCTGTGTTGGCTTTGGGGCCACCTGCAGTGGGGCCTGGTCTGAGTGGATAGGAGATGTTAACTACCTCTCCTGATACACAGGAGGTCGTGGGTTCGGTCCCAACCCAGACACCTGCTGTGTATTTGGAGTTTGCGTGTCTCTCTCATCATCACGGTGGCTAGGTGATGTCAACTACCTCGCCTGATATGCAGGAGGTCGTGGGTTCGATCCCGATCCTGACGGCTGCTGCTGTATATTTGGAGTTTGCGTGTCTCTCTCATCATCATCACGGTGGCTCGGAGATGTTAACTACCTCGCCTGGTATGCAGGAAGTCGTGGGTTAGATCCAGACCCTGACGCCTGCTGCTGTATATTTGGAGTCTGCGTGTCGTTCTACCTGTGGTCGCGTGGATTTTTCTCCGGGTCCTTCGGTATTTCCACTCCACGTTTAGAATCAAAATCGCGCGTTCAGAACATTTGGCTGCTATACATTTCCACGCGATGAAAATTCGTTTCATTGAGCTATCATTTGTGGGCAGGTCGCTTCTGAAGAAGAGCTAAATAGCTCAGTGAGCCTTACCTGGTAAAATAAATAAAAGTTTCGTTCAGGTGTGTCTAGGGTGATGCGTAGAGTCACGATTGATGCACAAGCACGATGCCAAGCTTGCAGCCCGCTGAGATGGAGGGCCATTTACGCGGACGTATGTACGTTGAACTTCTTTCGCACCGTGCGTAGCCAACCGTGCTCGTCGGAGATGCCGGAGTGGAAGGACAACAAACCAAACGCAGGAAGCACAAACTTAGTCTGGGTCTGGGCATTCAGACGCTGTCTCCCCGACAGACCTGGTCTTCACCTGAGGACGGCTGCTTGCGTTGTGGCCGAAACGTCGTGAGAATTATTTTATTATGTTTTATTTGTAATATTTTATTATTTCCCTTCTACGTGACTTTACCGAAAGAACCAAGAAGATGAATCCCTGCAGTCACGAAAGCTTTAAATCGAAATTTAGTCTGGGTTCTAGATTTGAAGCAGTCGCCCTCCAGCAACAACGGAGGGCAGAGGAGCGACGCTCACAACAACGAGCGGAGCGCCGTGTGGATAAAACGCAGCAAGTTGACACAGTGGGGGATACAGCCGGTGGTGCATCTACCGGTCATCTCAGTCAGCCAACCCATGGCACCTGCCGGGTCTGTTCCGAGACCTCCTGTAAGCGAGACTTCGACGCTTCGCGTGGCCTCAAAGTGCACCTAGCCTGGCACAGGCGCCGTGGTGATGTCACCGTCACTTAGTGGCGAATGGCGGGCATTGGCATCCCAATTGACTAAATTCACAATTAGCATTTTTCCAGCACTGGGGATGTTTTAGTCCAATACCAGTTGCGTTGTACGGATTGTTTTTTTTTAAGCTATGGGAGGAAACCAGAGAACCCGGAGTATATCCACGCAGACAGGGGGAGAACGTGCACACTTTTTGGTTCTTTCGGTAAAGTCTCGTAGAAGGGAAATAATAAAATAATAAAAATAAAATAATTCTCACGACGTTTCTACGTGACTTTACCGAAAGAACCAAGAAGATGAATCTCTGCAGTCACGAAAGCTGTACATCGAAATTTAACATGCACACTCCAAGCAGAAAGCCCCCCCCCCCCCCCGAGTCGGGAATCGAACCCAGGCCTTCGCTGCTGTGAGGCGTGAGTGTTACCACCGCCCCCCACAAAACCTGCCACCCGATACGGCCATCAGGAGCAAAAGCAGCGCATGTTGACAGAGGCAATGATATTTGGAGCCGGTTTTACAACACGTACAAAGACAAAGATTCCCCCCGTATAGCCTTAACAGACTATTGGGGCAAGTGCTGTTAGCCAGTGGCACCTATGAAGGCCGGCAAAGCGCGAGGGGGGTGGGTGGCCAGCACCACGCCCGGCCGCCTTTGTCTCCCGTGTGGCGATGTTCAACCACCCGCCAGCACCAGCTACTCATTTTTTAGGCCGAGTCGACGTAGGGGTGGCCCAGGACGGATTCAGATAATCGTTACCGGCGGCGTCGCCGGGTCCGTGAACTGCTGCGCCACCGCTCCCCGCAACACTCGCGCAGACACTCGCACAGACGTTGACAAAGGGAACATTTTGCAGAGCCGCGCACACACACACGCGCGCACACACACAAAAAACGCGTGATCATCGGCAACTCAAAACTCCTCCAGCGTAACAACGTTTCCCAATGAAATCTTTACCAAACATTAAATAATAGGTCTGGCCGTTTAAACACCGAGACATGTCTCTTTTCTCGAGGTATCGATTTGTGGAATGCCTGTCTCTTTATTTTTAATTTTTATAATGTTTATATTGTGCGCGCGTGTATGTGTATATTTATTTATTTTTTGGGTACGAAATGCGGTTTTGTTAAATCTGTGTTTGCCGTTCGTGCTTTTAAAACGCGATTCGCAGCATGTGGAGTTTTTTGTAATCGCGGTTGTGGCAAAGGTGACGAAGGCGATAAAGGCGCAGCCCTGCAATTGCTCTCTCACGCCACTGCTGGCGGAAGTTGGGCCTCCGCTACAGCGGAGCTCCTGGACGGCACCTCTCCAGATGATGTACTTGGCCTACTCTTCCACGCTGGTAACGGTAAAGTGCGCACGTGTCCACACTAATTTTTTTAGCAACCTATAAGTGGCCCGGGACCGCTACAGATAATTGTCACTGGTGGAAGTACCCACATTTTACCCCACCACACGTGAATCCATGGTGGCTAGGAGATGTTAACTACCTCGCCTGATATACGGGAGGTCGTGCGTTCGATCCTGACCCTGACGAATGTTGCATATTTGGAGTTTGCGTGTTCTCCCCGTGGCGGCGTGGATTTTTCTCCGAGTCGTCCGTTTTTTCCCCCTCCACATTTAGAATCAACATCACGCGTTTAGAGTATTAGGCCGCTGCTGTAAATGTCAACGTGATGATGATGAGCCGCAACATTGTTGAACTATCATTTGTGGTGGCCAGGTCACTGTTGAAAAAGAGCTGTATAGCACAGTGGGCCTTACCTGTACACCAAGCCCTCAACACGAATGGATACTCAGACCGCACAATCCGCAAAGCTGTATCCCCAACCATAGGGAGACAACCATCTGAGGACCCAATCAAAACCATCACCTTGCCATACATAGCAGGTGTTACCAAAAAGATTTCCAAAATCTTAAACAAACACAAGATCCAGGTCCGATTCAACACAATACAACAAAATCCGTGATTTGATCCCATCTGTGAAGGATGTCATTCCTGACATGCAATACCCTGGTGTCTACAAACTTAAGTTGTGTCTGCGGCAGCAGTTACATTGGGGAAACGAAACGACATGTCTCGGACCGTGTTCGCGAACACAAGGCAGATTTGAAACACGGCAGAACCAATACCTCTGCAGTGGCTGATCATTGTTATAACGCAGTGGGCTCGCACGATATCGTTTTTTCCGAGACCAAGGTACTCTGCAAACCTTCGGGCTACCATCAACGATTTGTCCATGAAGCCATCCAGATATATAAACACGGAGACAATTTCAACCGAGAAGATAATTGGAAGGACGTTATTAACCAAGTAAAATCCTAACTTACTGTGTTGCTTACATCCTTCCTGCCGTTTGGCTGTTATCTCCGACTCTCTTGAGTTGCATTGCCCTGTTGGGTGCCTCTGCATTAACGGGCTGTGGTCTCACTAACATGGCCACCTCCGCTCCCTTAGCCTCGATGTGTCGATGGTTCTGGCTGTGTGATGGGCTGTGTGTCTCACTGGCACTGGTGGTTCTCTTGCGTTGACGCGCTTGCCTCTCACAGCGCAGTTGGCAGCGCCGCAGCTTGTGTTACACATAGACATGACATTAACTTGCCAATCTCCCTAATCTCTCTGCCTAATCTCTCCCATTAACACAGTGCTAATCTCCCATTAACACTGCCGCAGTGAGCATATGCGGCGACGGTGCTGTTAATGCGGCGACGGAGGCTCATTTACTTTGACATGCTAATCTATCTCCCGAATTTCTCTCTCCCTAATCTTCCCCATTAACACAACTGATGTGCTTGCGTGCGGGGATGGGACTCTTTCCAGCTCGGACCCCGCCTGCTTGCCCTTGGCCAACATATATAACCTCTTGTTGTAGTAACAGCTCTCTCGCTGTGGTCTTCCTGGTTCAGCAGTGCCACTGCTGGATATTTTTTTTTCCGCCTGAGGACGACCGCTTGTGTTGCGATCGAAACGTCGTGATATATTATTTTTTCTTTTATTTTTCTACTTACGTGACTTTACCGAAAGAACCAAAGAGTATGCAATAAAAACAAATTTTCACCATTTATTTCATAATTGAACTACCAATTTGGTGGACAGAGGCGGGAGGGTTTACCATTGCTCTGACGTAGGCTTAGAGTGCGGCATGAGTAAGGATTGGGGGTAAATCTTAAAAGTTACAGTCAGGATTCTGAGAAAGGGTTCAGGGTAGATATTAAAGTTCCAGTCAGGATTCTGAGATAGGGTTAGGGGTAGATCTTAAACGTTACAGTCAGGATTTTGAGATAGGGTTAGAGGTAGATATTAAAGTTACAGTCAGGATTCCGAGTTAGATTTGGGGGTATAGCGTTTAATGGAATGACAAACAAACTCGACACACATTTTTGGACCATCTTATCTGACAGGCACTATTTTACTTTACCGAGTGTTAACATCCCTAGCGTTTAACAGTACTCTCTTTATTGTCAGCCAACACTGGTATAAACATGGGCATTTTAGCTTCTTTTCTATCATGTGTATCAACAGGGACTTGCGCACAAACACGCTCACGAGTATCCCCGTGCCCTCTTTTAGCCCTGCCCCCCCCTCCCGATACGTTCCATTCATTGGCTACCACATTCTGATAAGCTCCTCCCCCCTTAACTGGTATTTAAGAGCTTGCATCTTGAATCCCTCCCTCACTTGATGCAGCAAATCTGGCTGTGACGGTCCCACCTGATGACGGAGACTTGTGTTGCCTCCGAAACATCGTGATTTTATTGTTTTATTTTTATTAATTGTAATTTAATTTTTTACCTACGTGACTTTACCGAAAGAACTAAGAGTATGAATCCTTGCAGTCACGAAAGCTTCAAATCTAGAAACAAACTCGAGTTTCAAAAGTAGAACCGACGACGCTTCTGATTGGTGAAACACGACTTCCACTGTTTCCATGCAGCTAGGGTTATGTTACCGGGTATACGCATAGCAAACAAAAAATATATAAGAATTCGGACTGTCAATGAAGCTACGGACGGTCCGAATAGAAGCATCGTTACGTAGAGGATGGTAAAACGTGGCGTCGCGTGCATGTGACATCACCACCATGGCCTCCCTGAAAAAATAATCTTGGGAGTGAGTGGCGCCTTCCTGGGTACGTAGGTGGCATCGTCATCGTCGTCGTTACGTAACTTGGAACCTCCTGATCGTGGAAACGAAGGGAACAAGTCGGAGAGCATATTGATCCGAGGAGATGGAGCAATTAAATCAGCCTGTGTGCCAGTGCTGAGTGGATCTCTAGATGGCCCCGCATTGTGGGAGTTGGCCGTGGTTTTGCAGAGGCCTTCATCCAGCAGTGGATTGACCATGGCTGATGATCACAATGAGGATTCTATATCATCCAGTCGTAGATTGACCACGGCTGATGATGACAATGATGACGACGATGATAACGATTATGATTACGATGACTAAGACAATGACGATGTTGACGACTACGACGACAGAGATAATAACTATGAACGATCCCTGACTGCAAACCAAGCGACGTCAAAACCATTCAGTCAGATTTGGCAACGTCAATAACAACGCCAACAATTGGCCAAATTGGCGACGACGATGATGAAGATGACGACGACGACTTTGACGACGACGATGACGACAATGACGACGACGACGACGATCTTGACGACGATGCTGAAGATGACGACGACGATCTTGACGACGATGACGACGACGACGATAACGATAAACGATCCCAGATTGCAAACCAAGCGACGTCAAAACCATTCGGTCAGATTTGGCAACTTCAGCAGCAACGCCCTCAAGTTGCCAAATCGGCGACGTTCTTTCGTCACGACCTCAGGAAGGAAACCCACACTCTCACCGCGAGCGTGATCACACGTGGGCTCATTGCCGCGAACCGATACCCCCCTCGCCACCCCCCCCCCCCTCCGTCGGTCGGCCGTTTTGAAGCCCCCCGCTCACGCGGATTCGCGAGCCGCTCGGATAATTTCCCTCTGGCAGACGTCGCCAATTATTTATTCCCCCCGCCGCCGGTGGTGGTGGGGAGGAGGAGGAGGAGGAAAAGGAAGCGACGTTTTGGCGAATGTCGCGTTTACGCTGCGGGGGCAAAAGGAACAAAATAAAAAGAGGCAATAACAATAATAAATAAATAATCAGCCGGCTCGCTCGGACCCCCATCGGACCGAAGGGGGTCCGATTTAGGGAAATAAAATACCGCCACCCCCCTCCCCCCCCCCCACTCTCGCTCACAATTATACCGCGGGGGCCTTTGCGGCACGAGAATTTTGCGAAATTACCGCGTCCCCCCCCTCCCCCCCCCACCTCCACCGCCACACTCCATGATTAGCGGAGGACGCGGCGTCAGAAGCCGAATCTCGCACGCTTCCTCGTGTTTGCAAGAATTCGAATCTCGCCCAGGAAATAGATAAAAGCGTTTTCTTTTTTTGTGCGCGTGGTGCGTGCGTGCTGTGTTCTGGCCGCCCAACACAAAGCAGATCGTCGGCGTCTGAACGATTCTCGCGCTCAGCCCTGGGGACGGTGACCTGTGACCTCCTTGGCAGCGAGAGCTTTTTGAAGCTGGGGTCGAATAGTGTTTTTTCCTCCCATATCCTCTCCCTCCGGTCTTTTTACTCGGCAAAACGATCACAATTTTGCCCCCCATACCCCCCCCCCCGACCAGATTTGCTCACCGGGAGGACAAATACAGCGCGATACAAACGGACGCATTTTCCCAGGCGCGGCACAACGCCGTGAGCTTTCCGTAAGTCGCTCCAGTTGATTGGAGGAATCTGATGGGCTATGAAGCTCTTCGGATTCCTCCAGCATGAAAGCATCGATTTAAAGCTTTCGTGACTGCAGGGATTCCCGACAGACCTGTTCTTCACCTGAGGACGGCTGCTTGCGTTGTGGCCGAAACGTCGTGAGAATAACTTTATTATGTTTTTTTTTATTATTTTATTATTTCCATTCTACGTGACTTTACCGAAAGAACCAAGAACATAAAAGCATCGCCACCCCCCCCCCCCCCACCGCCCCTCGCCACGCGCGACACGTGAATTGATGCATCGTGAGAGATTGCAATGGCTTTGGGGAGGCCTCCATCCAGCAGCGGACAGCTCACGGCTGATGATGATGACGACGATGATGACGATGACATGTGCTTACCTGTGCGTATTGGCACGGGCATGAAGAGTCTAACGTGCAGATAACAGGACATGCCCGGGAGAAAGAAAGTGAAACGTATAGAATGGGAAGTGTTTGAATAGCTGCTTTCAGTATTACTAACTTACAATGTGTTTCATTTCTGTAATGCACCATGTCAAACATAAGCTCATAATCCACCGCATCGGCATTAGATACACGTACATAAATAAGCAGTGGGGGTGGGGGGGAGAGCGGTGGTGCAGCGGTTAACGCACTTATTTTTCCAAAAACAGTCCATGTGGTTGTCGCTTATTTGCAGTTGTTCCCGTGATAATGGGTGCTGGTGGTGGTGGTTAGCGCACTGCGCTACGAACCCGGCGACCCGAGTTCGATTCCCGCTCACAACCAATGACAGCGGAGAATATTTGAACCGGTCCTGGGCCTCCCCGAGGTCGACTCAGCCTCAAATGAGTACCTGGTTGCGGTGTGTACACATCGCAACCGGGGAGACAAAGGCGGCCGGGCGTGGTGCTGGCCACCAACCCTCGTGTGCCATGCCTGGCTTTCACAGATGCTCGCTAACAGCACTTGCCCCAAAAGTCTGTTCGGGCTATACGGTGGATCTTTGTCTTTGGTGGCTATCCACGTGAGCTGTAGTCCGGCGCCGTAGTCCAACACTCCGTCAGGGCTCTCGTGCCCATTCCGGAACTCTCCTCTCGATTTCCACGGTTCATTCGAACGCCGACGTGAGTAGTGACGCAACAGCAGACAGCGGCAACATCGTGCACCGACGACGATCTGCCACCAACCGCCCTCTCACTTTCAGCGCCACAGCGCGTGGATTTGTAACGTTTGTTTTCTTTTGTTTGCTGGTGACTTTGTGTATTTCATATTGAAATCGCCTCCAGTGCTTTTGCTGCTGGCGGCAATAAAAGTTGTTTAAAAGTCAAGTTTCTCCGACAGCCGACGATCTGCCACCAACCGCCCTCTCTCTCTCTCTCCGACACACGTCGTCATTATCACGCACTTGATATTTACTTGAGTTCATTTCCTTTCACGTGATTATTTTTTTAGCGACTTGCCAAACCTTTACTATGCTTTGCACTACTACTATCATGTTTTTGCATCGTTATTTTGTTGTGACATTTTGACCGCGGTGATCCGACTGGACATCTGTAAAAAAAGCTTCATAGCTCATCGGATTCCTCGTGCAGTCTAAATAAATATTCTGATTCTCACCTGGTTTAAAACAAGAGACGAAGCATCTTCTTGGTTCTTTCGGTAAAGTCACGTAGAAGGGAAGTAATAAAATAATACAATTAAAACATAATAATAAAAATAAAACAATATTTTTTTTATCATTTTACTACTTCCCTTCTACGTGACTTTACCGAAAGAACCAAGAAGATGAATCCCTGCAGTCACGAAAGCTTTAAATCGAAATTTAAGAGACGAAGCCTCCACATTGCTCCCGCCCTCCACGTCCTCATCGTTACGATCCCGATCCTCCCGCCCCCTCGATCCGTGCCAGAGGCAAATACTAATAACAACGTGAAATTGTAGTTGCTGCTCTGCATCTGATGGCACCAAAGTTACGAGATGTTAACTACCTCGCCTGGTATGCAGGAAGTCGTGGGTTCAATATCGACCCTGACGCCTGCTGTATATTTAGAGTTTGCGGTGTCTCTCTCATCATCATCATCACGGTGGCTAGGAAATGTTAACTACCTCGCCTGGTGTGCAGAAGGTCGTGGGTTCAATCTCGACCCTTATATTTGGAGTTTGCGGTGTCTCTCGCTCATCATCATCATCATCATCACGGCGGCTAAGAGATGTTAACTACTTCGCCTGGTATGCAGGAGGTCGTGGGTTCAATCTCGACCCTGACGTCTGCTGTGAATTTGGAGTTTGCGGTGTCTCTCTTTCATCATCATCATCACGGCGGCTAGGAGATGTTAACTACCTCGCCTGGTATGCAGGAGGTCGTGGGTTCAATCTCGACCCTGACGCCTGCTGCTGTATATTTGGAGTTTGCGGTGTCTGTCTCTCTCTCATCATCATCACGGTGGCGAGGAGATGTTAACTACCTCTCCTGGTATGCAGGAGGTCGTGGGTTCAATCTCAACCCTGACGCCTGCTGTGTATTTGGAGTTTGCGGTGTCTCTCTCTCCCCGTGGTCGTATGGATTTTTCTCCGGTGTCCTCTGGTTTTTCTCTCCACAATTAGAATCAACGTCATGCGTTTAGAGTCTTTGGCTGCTATACATTCCCACATGATGATAATAAGCCACTTCGTTGAGCTATATAGATCAGTTTTTTTTAGTTTTATCTACATCAGTCATACGAAAAAAGAAGACGCTAACCATACTTCTACGAACTCTCTTCTGCTAACTCTTTGCCGCGCTTTCCCATCGTATCTGTGTCCGTCTCCCGCTCCCGCCTGTTAGAAATATTTTTTTCACATTCCGCGCCGGCAGTCAAATGATATATGTAATAAAAAAAAACACTCAGTTGCGCGCACAAAAACGTCGCTTATTCCTCTTAATTGCCTGATCGCTGTTTGGCACGCCGGAATTAAGACTGCAAATACTCGCGCCGCTCGGAAATTTCATGAAGCGTGGAATTTTTTTTTCCCGGAAATAATTATTCAGAGAGCCCACGCGAGAGGGTGGGGATGGGGGTGGGGGGGGGGGTACGGATGGTAGGGGGAGGAGGGGAGGGGGGGCGGGCGTCTGAGCAATGATTTGGAAAATTACTACGGATAATTTTTTGAACACGCATCAGCACCATCTACAGGTTCAATAATTGACACGATCGCTGGCGTTATTAGACGGCAGGCAGGCGGGGGGGCGGGGGGGCGTGGGGGCGTTTGGGGAGGGGGGGTGGGAAGCTAATTGCGTTCGTTAAAAAAAATTAACCGGGGAAGCGAACGATTGAGCGTGTGCGATACGAACCGCGCGACTGTGATTTCAAGTAACTGAACAAAATGAACCAGGTGTAACATCTATTGAAAGAAACGTAATCCCGACAGCAACACAAGTCACCGCGCACTGTCGTTTAACCCCAACGGAAGGCTTCTGTGTGCGCGCGCGCGCGCTCGCAAAATGTTTAGTGAGTGTGCGCGAGTGTTTGACTTCGTTGCCGGGAAGTTCGTCTGGTTTCGTCCGAAGGGGTTCGGAAAGGAGACGGGGGAGCGCGCCGTCGCGAGTCTAGCACCCGAGCAGATTTCTCGCTCGGGACTTTGTTCGCAATTCGTTCGGGAGGTGTTCTCGCACGACCCGCCCGGAAAACGAAAGCAAAAAAATTAACCCGTAAAAACAAAGTTTTTCACTATAAATCCTTTATATGCGTGGCGGCTAGAGTCCTCTCGTCCTCTGGCTTGAGATGGCTGCCACCTATGGGTCAGATGATTGCCTGCCACCATTAAGCAATTGGTAATTAAATATAAAAAAAAATTCCTAAAATGTAGAAAATTTTGGAAAAAAATTTTCACGAAAATAAATTGTCACGCACAACGAGTCTGTGTGCAAAATGTCAGCTCGATTGGATCACGGGAAGTGGGTTAAAAAACGACCGAAAGATTTGCACGGTCGTAAGCGCGCAAGCACGCAAGCAAGTTAACTTAATTTAAAGGATTTAAAAAGACAAAACCGAACGCAGCTCTGAAAATTTTCGAACGGAACGGCTTGTCTCGATTCGCCTTTACCGAATCCTCCAAATTACGAGCCCCAAAAACAAGTTCCCCCGGTGTCAACAAAGCAATCACAATCCGGCGGCACGCTAACGCACCGCAGGACAAAGGTTCACCAATGTAGCCTTCAGCATTTCAGATCGTTGGGCCCAAGTGCAGTTAGCGAGCGCCTATTAACGCCGGCGCGGGAACCCGCACACAGTGGGACTGTGGGTGGCCAGCACCACGCCCGGTCGCCTTTGTCTCCCCGGTGGCGATGTCTTCACACAACGGTCCCATCGCCATCACTCACGGTCCTGCCAAGTAACGGTCCACCCCCAGGGCCTGCTAACACACACACCGGTCTGTATGTAAGCACCATTCCTTGTTCATCCTGTTTGCAGAAAGTTCCCGGTGTTGGATTTGTGCAAGTCATTTCTGGTCCTTGTTGTTGTTGTTGTTTGTTTGTGCTCTTGTTAGTTTGCGCATTCCGACTGTTGCGATGTCACTGCCGCCGCTGCCAGCGATGGTCTCGGGGAGGGGGGAGGGCTACGCAGACGCTTGGCTCATCGGGGACTCGGCAGCTGATTAAAAAAATATCATTAAAAAAATGTAAAAAAAAGAAAAAAAAAGAAAAAAGAAATGAAAAAAAAGGAAAAAATAAAAGAATAAAATTTTTTTTTAATGTAAAAAAAAGCTCGAGTTCTAACTCGTGAATCGAGATGCTGAAGATGTTCTAACCCTAAAAAAAACCCACGAACTTGCTTTAATTGTTCGTGACATCGGCCGCTGACTCCGAATCCCAAGCCAGTGTTTCTTTTCACCCCTTTTGAATTTTCAATTACCTCCCTTCCTTACACTCCCTTCCCTCACCCCCTTCCTCCCCCTCTCACTGCCCTTCACATGTGAGCGATAATGACATTTGGCTGATCGCACTCCATGATTGGGGTAATAATGTGCGATGCCAGGTGAGACCACTGTTCTTTCATCATCATCATCATCAACAGCAACAGCAACCATGGTCAATCCACTGCTGGATGAATGCCTCTGCAATCAGCTGTGTGATGTGATTCTATGAGGATGGTGACGACCCCAACCTCACCGTTCGCTCGCTCACTCGATCACTAACTCACTCTGTCACTAACTCACTCCATCACTAATTCACACGTTAACTAACTCACTCTGTCACTAACTCACTCTGTCGCTAACTCACTTTGTCGCTAACTCACTCGCTCACTAACTCACTCTGTCACTAACTCACTCATTCACTAACTCACTCCGCCACTATCTCACTCCATCACTAACTCACTCGCTCACTAACTCATTCCGTCACTAACTCACTCTGTCACTAACTCACTCCATCGCTAACTCGCTCTGTCACTAACTCACTCCGTCACTAACTCACTCGCTCACTAACTCACTCCGTCACTAACTCACTCGCTCACTAACTCACTCGTTCACTAACTCACTCGTTCACTAACTCACTCTGTCACTAACTCACTCGATCACTAACTCAATCCGTCACTAACTCACTCGTTCACTAACTCGCCTATCACTAACTCACTCTGTCACTAACTCACTCTGTCACTAACTCACTCTGTCACTAACTCACTCCATCGCTAACTCACTCTGTCACTAACTCACTGTCACTAACTCACTCGCTCACTAACTCACTCTGTCACTAACTCACTCGTTCACTAACTCACCTATCACTAACTCACTCTGTCACTAACTCACTCCATCGCTAACTCGCTCTGTCACTAACTCACTCCATCGCTAACTCGCTCTGTCACAAACTCACTCCATCGCTAACTCGCTCTTCTGTGGCTGTCTGGAACGCTCTTCCTTCCGATATCAGGAAGCCACTGGAGCTATGCATTTTAAATCATCATCTAGATTGCATTTTTGTTGCTTTTTGTTTAGTTTGTTATCATTCCTCCGCACCTCAGTCTGGCGTGGTTGGCACGTGCAGTGCAAAAGATGCCCAACATAGCTACAGACAGCTCACTCTATCACTCACTCACTTTATCGCTAAATCACTATAATACTCACTCGCTCTTACAAAGATCGCTTGATCACTCTCTCGCTCGCTCGCTCATCATCATACTCACTCTCTCGCTCGCTCACTCACCATCATACTCACTCTCTCGCTCGCTCGCTCGCCACCATACTCACTCTCTCGCTCACTCACCATCATACTCACTCTCTCACTCACTCACCATCATACTCACTCTCTCGCTCACTCACTCACCTATCATAATACTCACTCTCTCGCTCACTCAATCACCATCATACTTCACTCTCTCGCTCACTCACTCACCTACCAATTCACTCTCTCGCCTCATCACTCACCATCATCCTCACTCTCTCGCTCACTCACTCACCATCATACTCACTCTCTTACTCACTCACTATCATACTCACTCTCTCGCTCACTCACTCACCATCATACTCACTCTCTCACTCACTCACCATCATACTCACTCTCTCGCTCACTCGCTCACCATCATACTCACTCTCTCGCTCACTCGCTCACCATCATACTCACTCTCTCGCTCACTCGATCACATCATACTCACTCTCTCGCTCGCTCGCTCACATCATACTCACTCTCTCGCTCACTCGCTCACCATCATACTCACTCTCTCGCTCACTCACTCACCATCATACTCACTCTCTCACTCACTCACCATCATACTCACTCTCTCGCTCACTCGCTCACCATCATACTCACTCTCTCGCTCACTCGCTCACCATCATACTCACTCGCTCGCTCACCATCATACTCACTCTCTCGCTTACTCACTCACCATCATACTCGGTCTCTCGCTCGCTCACAATCTTAGGCCCTGGCTCAGTTGTCTTACTCACTAACTCCCACATTCACTCCTGCTCCCTCTCGCTGGCTCGCTCACTCACCCACTCTCAAGCCCACCTCTCACATCTAATTCCACCCCTAACTCTAACCCCACACCATCGCACGCAGCCTCCCCTCCCTCCCTCCGTCCGCTCTCACCGCCTCCATTCCCTACTGCCTACTCGACGGTTCATGGCATCATTAATCAAATTCTGATTTGGTGTCTTTTTGGTGCCTGCTCCGTTATGGACCTTAATTTGAGAGGAAAATCATTAATTACCTCTTCTGTATGGATTGCCTCCCCTCGCCCTCCCTCCCTCCCTCCCTCCCACCCTCCCTCTCGCTACTCTCTGACTCCCTTGTCTCCCCCCCCCTCCTCTGCTCCCCCTCTCCGCCCCTAAAGCCCCCCCCCCCACCCACTTCCCCTAGTCGTCTCTTTCCCCTGCCTCTCTCCCTCCCTCCCTCTCTCGCTCGCCCCCCGCTCTCTCTCTCCATCCCATCCATAAGTTACAGCCTCTGTGCCTGGCGTGGCAATTGCGCGAGATGAATTAACTTGGCGCTTGAGTACACTGCGTGTGTGCGCCTGTGCGTGCGCGCGCGTGTGTGGACGTTTGTGTATGAAGAAGAAAGCGGTGGTGCAGCGGTTAGCGCACTGCCAACCCCAGCCGCCCGAGTTCGATCCCCGCTCACGGCCAATACCAGTGACGATTATCTGAACCGGCTCTGGGACCTCCCCTAGGTCGACTCAGCCTCAAATGAGGACCTGGTGTGGTGTGTAAACATCGTCACTGGGGAGACAAAGGCTGTCAGGTGTGGTGTTGGCCACCCACCACCTCCTGTACCGTGCCGGCCTTCATAGGTGCTCGCTAACAGCACTTTCCCCAACAGCCTGTTAAGGCTATACGGGGGATATTTGGCTTTTTACGTGAGCTAATACATTATATGTAAATCATATATGTGTCAGTGTGCGTGTGTGTATGTGTTTGTGAATATCAATTTTCCACTCCAGTGATCCCATACGTAACGTAACAGGTTAATTAAACGTGGTATCAGTTTTTTTTTTCTCTTCAACTGTCACCGAAGCGAAAGGCAGAACTAGACGTTTCAGCCAACCTATCATGATATGTGTGCACACCTGTCAACCCCTTATCAGTGCCCCTTACCTTATTACAGACCAATTCAGACCTTATTGGTCACCCCGTGCTCCTTATAAATGCAACGTTCATCCTGCAAAGTCCCATCACAAGGAAGAAACACAAACAAATAGACAAAAAAATGTTTTTCCGTATTGAAACGGCTGTATGCCGTCTGGACGTGAAAACTCAATTTCCCTGTACAAGAATACGGGGTGAGCCATATGGGTTGACAGTTATGAGTGTGTGAGTGCTCATATAAATCCACGGGGGTGTATGTGCATATCTGAAAGCACACTCGCCTTTAGCCCGTCCAAGAACGGGTGTATTGCAGTAAATGTGAAACTTGCAACCGAAAAGCCGAATGCCACGTGATCTTGTTGGTTCTTTCGGTAAAGTCACGTAGAAGGGAGATAATAAAATAAAAAAAATAAAACATAATAAAATAATACAATTATTATGTTTTAAAATAATAAAAATAAAACAAAATAAAATAATACAATTAAGAAAATAATAGAAATTAAACATAATAAAATAATACAATTATTATGTTTTAAAATAATAAAAATAAAACATAATAAAATAATACAATAAATAAAATAATAAAAATAAAACATAATAAAATAATACAATTATTATGTTTTAAAATAATACAAATAAAACATAATAAAATAATACCATTATAATGTTTTATTTTTATTATTTGATTATCTCCCTTCTACGTGACTCTACCGAAAGAACCAAGAAGATGAATCCCTGCAGTCACGAAAGCTTTAAATCGAAATTCAGACCACGTGATATATTCATTGCATCAATTCGTGTGCAATTTGTAAGGGCGCGGTGACACAGACTTGTTTCATTTAAAGGTTATAATCCCTTGTTCATCACGACGCCCTTTTTACTTTGATGTGTCAACAGCGTTACGGAGATCACGTGACGTGAAGGTTCTGCCTTTGAAGTGAGGGTTGTGAGCTGACGCTGAGGAGGGGGGAGGAGGCGCCTCGCCCCCCCCCATGTAGAGTGACGTCACCCGCTAATTGGAGTGACGTCACCAGCTAATAATTATTAATGGCGGGGGGTGTCCATTTGGAGGACGTCACCTGTTAATGGTTATTAATGAGAGGGGCTGTTCGATGTGGAGTGACGTCACCTACTCATGATTATTAATGAGGGGGGGGGGGTGCTCCTTGTGGAGTGACGTCACGCGCGGGACACACAGACATTTCTTGGCTCATTACAGTAGTAAATATCAAGCATTGTAATCTTGATAATGATTGACATTTTTTTTAGAACGTTTATCAATCTACTGCTGGCTGCAAGCCTTCATAGTCTGTCTCGGTCATTCGAGCTGTTTGACCACGCTGGTCAACACACGTTGGGTGTGATGATGCTAATATAAATTATTATAATTAATGCTAATATCAATTATTATAATTATTGCTCGCCATTGCGGTATGTGAACTCGCTGAAGATAATTCTAGATTTGAAGCTTTCGTAACTGCAAGGATTCATACTCTTTGTTCTTTCGGTAAAGTCACGTAGGTAAAAAATATAAATAAATAAAAAATAAAACAATAGAATCACGACGTTTCGGAGGCAACACAAGCTGTGACAGTTTCACCTGAAGACGGAAGCTTGTGTTGCCTCCGAAACGTCGTTATTTTATTGGTTTTATTTTTTATTAATTTTAATTTCACTGAAGATACATTTGCAGACTGGGTTATTGTGCAGCCCAAATGTCCACCCCAAGCAGCGTCTGTTTGGCCAGATAGAGGGGGCTCAAAGGGCACGGCACAGGCTCGAGAAGACATAGAGCTGATGAGGTACAGAAGGATGTGGAGCTGAGTGGACTTGCCGAAGACCGGTGTCAAGATCGGCCTCTGTGCAGGAGGAGGGTCGTGAAGGACGCTGCTACTGGGCGGTTGGAGCGAGTCGCACTCCAGAAACAACGGAGGGCTGAAGAGCGACGCTCACAACAATGAGCCGGGTGGCTAAAACACAGCGAGGTAACACAGTGGGGAGCACAGTTGGTGCATCTTTCCAATCATTTCAGTCAGTCAACCCATAACATCTGGTTCTGTCCCATGACTTTAAAGTACACCTATGACTTGCATAACCATAAAGCTGCATAGAAACCCATAGACTCACAGAGACCTGTAGACTCACAGAGAACCATACACCAAAATATACTGAGCTTTGATTAAACCGGGCTCTCACGGGTAGTGAGTTGTTGGCCTCAGCCTGGTCACCAATGACCGGACACACACACGAAACATAACCCATCACCTTCTTGGTTCTTTCGGTAAAGTCACGTAGAAGGGAAGTAATAAAATAATAAAAATAAAACATAATAAAATAATTCTCACGACGTTTCGGCCACAACGCAAGCAGCCGTCCTCAGGTGAAGACCAGGTCTGTCGGGGAGACATAGCAGTAATTATTTTTATTATTTTATTACTTTCCCTTCTACGTGACTTTACCGAAAAGAACCAAGAAGATGAATCCGTGCAGTCACGAAAGCTTTAAATCGAAACATAACCCGATCACGTTCATTATGAGTCACCAATTAAGTTGCCCAAATCCCAGCATTGCTCGACGGAGCACGGTGGGTGAGACCTCGCTGCCGCCTCCTGTGTAGACAAGACACAGCGTGGTAGTTAGCTTCGCCGCGGCGGAGATCAGCAACAGTATGATGAAGCGAACGATTGTTTTTCGCCTCGCGTATTACTGCGCAGGACTTGGGCCCGTAACATGTGGCAGTTCGTCGGCTCGAGCGAGAGGCCGACTGCCGATGAGACAGCGTGCGTCCAGAGTTTGCTTGCTTGGATTGGGTCAATGAGTCTATGGGTCTCTGTTCAGCTCTATGGTTATGCAAGTCTTAGGTGTACTTTAAGTCATGGGACAGAACCAGGTGTTATGGGTTGACTGACTGAAATGATTGGAAAATGCACCAACTGTGCTCCCCACTGTGTTACCTCGCTGTGTTTTAGCCACCCGGCTCATTGTTGTGAGCGTCGCTCCTCAGCCCTCCGTTGTTTCTGGAGTGCGACTCCCTCCAACCGCCCAGTAGCAGCGTCCTTCACGACCCTCCTCCTGCACAGAAGCCGATCTTGACGCAAGTCTACTCAGCTCCACATCCTTCTGTACCTCATCAGCTCTATGTCTTCTCGAGCCTGTGCCGTGCCCTTTGAGCCCCCTCTAGCTGGCCAAACAGAAGCTGCTTGGGGTAGACGAGCGAGAGGCTGACTGTCGATGAGACGGCGTGCGTCCGGAGTTTGCTTGCTTGGATTGGGTCAATGCTGCTGAACATTCACTCCCAGAAAGCCGTGAGGACACTGGCTTGTGTGAACAAACACTTGGTAGATATATGACAAAGACGTATTGTCTGCAACATCTCTGCAGATGAGAGGTCACTTGAAGGCGATCTCAAGGGTAGATCTGCAGTATCTGCTTCCGCAATAACAATGCTCCGCCGAATTTGGAATAATCCCAGGACGTATGCAGCGTGTGTAGCTATTGTGGATTAAGAGGGCCGATTTGAGGTGACCTCAGTAGTTCTGCTATGTCAACTTTCTGTGGTGGGCGGGGGGGCGGGGGGGGGGTGTGGGGGAGGTGGGGGGGTGACGGTCGGGGTTGGGAGGGCGGGCGGGGAGGGTAGGTGGAGAAGGAGGTTGGGGGGGTGGCTAGGTAAGGGAGGGGAGGGGGGTCACACATATATACATTTTTTTTCGTTAAGCTGCTACAATTACCACTGGGTCTCAACTTTTTTCCCCTCCCGTAAAATAAACCAAAGAGGGAGAAAAAAAACCAAGCAGCACCACTCCACCCCCCTGAAAAAAAAAAACCGGGACAGGAGCATATGTAGGAGTGATTTATCGCAAGCGAGGAAAAGGGGAATTTAAACGGACAGAGGGCAAGGCACCGGGTGTCAAGATCTCTCAGAGAAGAGGAGGAAACGCGCGGGTCTTGAATGACTTAGTGAGCCCCCGGGGAGTTGAACAGAAGAAGAAAAAAAATCACCTCCTTCAAATATGCCGGGGCAGGGCCAACACGGGCCACTTATTACTGATGGAATCCTCGTAGCAAAAAAAAAAAACCCATTGATACATCTTATTCTGACATAACACGCTGCACATCGGCCCTAATCAGCTGACAGCGGCAGAGTCGGAGTCGGGATTTATCTGTGTTTCCCTGGCCAGCGCACTCGCCCCGGCCTACTGTGGTGAGCCGAGGCGGTCGAAGGGACTGGCTGTGTTGCGTTGTTGTTAAGTGCGCGTGCTACCGTCAGAGGTCGCATGTGTGTGTATGTATGTAAGGTCGAGCCGCCAATGTCTCAACTTATGACGTACACACATATGTACACACACTGCACACATTCCTAACCACCGCAGCAAAGACAAAAGTTCCCCCACATAGACTACACAGTATGTTGGGGCAAGTGCTATTAGCAAGCACACACCACCAATAAAGATAAAGATCCCCCTCTCGCCTACAGCGTCCGTTGGGGCAAGTGCTGTGAGCAAGCACAGGACAAAGACATAGATCCCCAGTATAGCCTCTAACAGCGCACAACATCAACGGTAGCCAGAGGTCGCAAACGGGTTTTGATTCCTTACCCGTACCCGTACCCGGCCGCACCCGTACCCTACCCGTACCCGGCCGTGTACGGGTAGGGTACGGGTATCGGGTACCCGATTGCGACCTCTGGGATGAAGCCATGTTGCAGGCGCGGGTGGGTTGATTCTAGGAACTTGAATTGTGAGAAGAGACAAGACGTTGGGAAATGAGTGACAAACAGTTACTCACCAGTGACTCACGGCCTACCCGTACCCATACCCGGCCGCACCAGGGTCGCAAACGAGTACCCTTACCCGGCCGGCTGCAGGTATTGTGGTCAATGCAAACATGACTCCTTGTAAAAAAGTGTCAGTTGTGTTGCCAGATAAAAGGGTAAAAAAAATCAATTATCATAAATAAGCTTACCTAGCTGTTTACACGACACATGTTAAAAACAACAAATGTTTGAACGGAAAATAAAAAGTTTTCCGGAGTCGGAACACAAAGACACAGGAAGGTCTACATTTACGTAAACTCTCAACTCACTTGAAGGAATGTGGATATACTAAACTAAAAACTAAACATTTTTTTTAATTACCAAGTATGGCTCACCGAGCTTCATAGCTATTTTTCTGAAGCGAACCAGCTACCAACGATAGCTCAACGAAGTGGCTTATCACGTGGAAAGTTACGGCAGCCAAATTGTCTCGAAGCATGTTTCTAAATTTGGAGGGGAAAACCGGAGGACCCGGAGAAAAATCTACGTGACCACGGGAGAGAGAGAGAAAGACATGCAAGCTCCAAATATATAACAGGGTCGAGATAGAACCCACGACCTCCTGCATACCAGGCGAGGGAGTTAACATCTCCTAGCCACAGTGGTGCATGTGTGCCGCTGCTGCTGCTGCTGGAGTGAAGATGTGAGATGATGTGAAGATATGAGATGTGAGATGCTTCCGAGCATTAACGATGGAAGAACACATTTTGGCAGAGAGTAGAAGCCTCCTTTAGAGAGCGGAGAGAGAGCCGAGAGTGGAGCCGAGCGGAGCTGCACGCTGTGGTAATTAGAAATGATGGTAATTAACGGTAGAAAAAAGTGAGTACATTAAAATTGTAATGCCCCGTAGACGCGGTTTGATTAAAATATATAAATATATATAATTTTACATGAAAAAAATCAGACAAGCGGAGTGTGTGTGTGTGTGTGTGTTTTAAGAAATTTGGCTTGTTTAAAATTAAATGGATATTCAGATTTTTTTTTGGAGGGGGGGGAGGGGGGTGTGTGGAAATTAAGACATCTTCTTTCATTAAATATATATAATAATCAATTTCAACAGGCTTTTTTTTTTGGCCACGATAAATTAACAGTTTATAATATCCAAGTAATTAACGCATGGTAATACATGGATGCATCAGTGATTGTGTCAAGAATATGCGTGTTAAAAAAACGCAGTTTGATGGGGAATTTTATTCATTTATTAAATATATAAATACATTTGAAATGTATTCTGGGTAGTGAAATATGCAGATTTTATTTAATTAACTGCAGAGACCCATTTCATCTGTACCCCTGTATTGCGAGATGTTAGCATTATATTAATTCAATTAATTATAGTACAGATGTACTCTCTGATTAAAAATATCAGGTTTCTTGCATTTGGTGCTAGGTTTATATCATTAGGATAGATTTAGATAACCGCTGGCCCTTTGTGATATTTAATCATCATAATCGTCATAATCATCATCATAATCATAGCCACAACCAACAACACCATCACCATTGTGATCATCACCTCCACAATTATAATCATCAATCCCACAAATAACATCATCGGCCGCAACCACCAGACATCATCTTAATCATCGCCACCACCACCACCATCATTCAAATAGTTGCACCTGCAAGGCCACCGCTATATTATCACCACAGCCTTCACCACGAGTGACAACATCACCACCATCATCATTGTCACCAACATCACCACCTCAACATCAGCACCAGACAAAGACAAAGATCCCCCCTGTAGCCTTAACAGACCGTTGTGGCAAACGTCGTGAGCGAGCACCTACGAAGCCCGGCACGGCACACAAAGGCGGCTGCTGCCTGTGCCAGCGATGTTTGAGGCTGAGTCGACCTAGGGGAGGCCCAGGACCGCTCCAGATAATCGTCACCGCTGTTGGGGGCCGAGAGCGGGAATCGAACGCGCTGACGCCCGTGCCCTCTGCGAGAGCCGGTTACTTCTTCTTGGTTCTTTCGGTAAAGTCACGTAGAAGGGAAGTAATAAAATAATACAAATAAAACATAATAAAATAATTCTCACGACGTTTCGGCCACAACGCAAGCACGTGACTTTACCGAAAGAACCAAGAAGATGAATCCCTGCAGTCACGAAAGCTTTAAATCGAAATTTAGCCGGTTACTTTTTTTTGGAGAGTCACCGATAGACGTTGCTTCACCTCCCAAACAAGACGTCAAACAATCTGCTTTTCGCCTCTCAACATTTGCTCGAGTGCGACATTCATATCAAGTGAATATACTTGCCATTAAATATATAAAATATGCCTACGGGACGTGTTATACCGGCCATATTTATTTCTCTGGAAGACAAGATAAAAAGATAGTGCCCGCGTCCTGCCGTACTTATTTAGCCCGAGGGTAAAAATCCGAGCGGAAAGTGGCGGCGGAGTCTAAATGTTGCTCGACGCATCCCGCGATAATGTGTGGCAACTTACAGAGGGTAGAGGTGCAGACCCTGCAATTGCTCGCTCAAGCCGTTACAGGCGAAAGGTGGCCTCCAACTCGAGCGAGTTTTGACTATCGACAGCCCCTCTAGAGACCCACAGACTAAAGCACACTTACAGAGACCCATAGACTAACGCAACACTTACAGAGACCCATAGAATAACGCACACCTACAGACTCATAGACTAACACACACCTACAGAGACCCATAGAATAACGCAACACCTACAGACTCATAGACTAACACACACTGACAGTGACCCATAGAATAACGCACACTTACGACGAATCATAGACTAACACACACAGAGACCAATAGACTAAGATAGACTTACAAAGAGACCCAGACTAAAGCACACTTACAGAGACCCATGGACAATCACAGACTTACATAGAGACCCATGGACTACCACAGACTTACATAGCAACCTATTGGAAATGGTCAACAAGCACAAATAATAATTGAAAAAACGTAACACATTCATCAATAACGCACCTTAAAAAAATATATATATATATCTATATCGATATAATAGCAACTTCTTTGGTACTGACCCTTCTTCCCAGGGCAACTAGATTCCAGAGATGCACACACAAAGACAAAGATCCCCCGTATAGCCTTTAACATACTATTGGGCAAGTGCTGTTAGCGAAATCCATGCACGGCACACGAACGGGCGCGTGGTCAACACCTCGCCCGGCCGCCTTTGTCTCCCGAGTGGCGATGCTAACACGCTGCACCAGGTACTCATTTAAGGCTGAGTCAACATAGGGGTGGCACAGGACCGGTTCAGATATTTGTCACTGGTGTTGGCCGTGAGCGGGAAACGAACCCCGGTTTCCGGGTTCGCAGGAGAGTGCGCTAACCACCGCTACACGATACGCTCTCACGCAAAGAGAAAGATCCCCCGTATAGCCTTGACAGACCGTTGGGGCAAGTACTGTTAGCGAGCACCTACGAAGGCCGGCACGGCACACGAGGGGGTGCGTGGCCAGAACCACGCCCGACCGCCTTTGTCTCCAAAGTGATGGGTTTTTTCTTTCCCATCAACATTCTGGTGGTACACAATTGTACACCGCAACAAAGTCACAGTTACGCCACATGGAGAGCCTCGGTAACTTTGAATCATTGCACGTGAGCGCTGCTTAATCCAACACAATCGGAAGTTCTGTCGGTTGCCACTTGGGCTCAGGCGAAGCGAACTGTTGGAGGATCAGGTGTGACCGTCGCAGACTCCAGGATTCAGCTTTCTGCTCGTATCTGAAGAGCCTCGGCACCGCACGCGACCAGGAACTGCCGTTCGTACGCCAGGTGCAAAATGTAATCAGGCCCTGCGGTTCTTCATATCGGGGCTCTATGACGCAACTCCGCCACGATTGAGTCGTGACGCGGCCGACACGGTGGCGTGTCGAGTAGCATGGACAAGAGCTCGAATTTCGCAACTCACTACTCTACGGGACGTCTGCCAAAAAACATTACCAAGCTGCAGCAGCGAGCACAACATTCTTTAGCACGTGTCCCGGGACGGGTATTGCAAGATCTGACCGTGTCCGTCCAGTACTCGTCGAGCTGCATTGGCTTCCGATCGCTGAACGAATACGCTGTGAGGTCGCCCTCGACACACACAAAGTGCTTGCCACACAAATGAACCACAGCACCCATGGCGATCACGTGAAGGAACGCAAATCATCGCGCAAACTCCGGTCATCCTCGCAGCGGCTTTCGGCTAACCGTCGAACAAAGACGGTCACCGCATCGCGCGCTCTCAGGTGTCACCTCCTCAGCAGCAGGTGCTCATTTGAGGCTGAACAGACCTAGGGGAGGCCCACGACTGGTTCAGATAATCGTCACTTGCGTTGGCAGCGAGCGAGAATTGAACTCGGGCCACCGGATTCGTAGCGCAGTGCGCCAATCGCTACACTACGCACTCTCGCACGAAACAAAGACATAGATCCCCTGTGAAGCCTTAACAGACTGTTGGGGCAAGTGCTGTTAGCGAGCACTTACGAAGGCCGGCGCGGCACACACGAGAAGGCGGGCGGGCAGCACCACGCCCGACCGCCTTTGTCTCCCCAGTGAAGATGATTATACACACACGCAGAATCTCCATCTCACACGCACACACTCTCCATCTCACGCACACTCTCCATCTCACGCACACACTCTCCATCTCACACGCACACTCTCCATCTCACACGCGCAGTTCCTGTCCCCAAAGTGAGTGACTTCACAAACCATTTTCCCCGATTGATTTTCTTGCTTTTTCTCTAAACCCCCACCCCAGGCCTGTCTCTTTGTTTTAAACGTTGGCACCCCCCTCCCCCCTCGCCTTCCACCGCCCCCCTCCACCCCCCCCCCCCACCATCGTCCCCCCTTCCCCTCCCAAATGACTTCCCCTTCCCAGCAAATACCTCCACCCCCACAGTCCCCCCCAAAAGCCACAGTAATCCTCCTCACCCATTCACCCACCTCCACAACCCTTTTATCTCTCTCCCTCGCTCCATCTCTCTCCATCTCTCTCTCTTTTTTTATAACATCACCATCATATTAATCCTCACCATCTATTTTCAGGAATACGTGTCGAAACATCTGTGACAGGTCACATTTTGCCTTTACAATGGGGCAGGTAGAACGCAAGCAGGGATTGGCATTCGTTTAGAACGCTGTCTGCCTGAATGTGTAGACGCCAGGGAGGGTGGGTGATGGAGGTGTGTGGGGAGTGGTAGTGTAGCAGTTAGCGCACTGCGCTATCAACTCGGTCTATGTGAGTGTGTGTGTCTTATATTTCGATTTAAAGCTTTCGTGACTGCAGGGATTCATCTTCTTGGTTCTTTCGGTAAAGTCACGTAGAAGGGAAATAATAAAATAATAAAAATAAAACATAATAAAATAATTAAATTTCGATTTAAAGCTTTCGTGACTGCAGGGATTCATCTTCTTGGTTCTTTCGGTAACGTCACGTAGAAGGGAAATAATAAAAATAAAACATAATAAAATAATTCTCACGACGTTTCGGCTACAACGCAAGCAGCCGTCCTCGGGTGAAGAATGAAACACCACCAAGCTTGGAGCGTATATTTAAGCTGGGTTGGAGGGGGAAGAAGAGCGCCTTGACAAAAGAATTTGCATATCAAGAGGAATTTAGCATCTTTATACGAGTCTATGGATATCTTTACACATCTCTCCATCTCCCTCACCCTCCATCTCTCTCTCCCTCCCCTCCATCTCTCTGTCTTTGCAGGAGGCACGGATGGAGAATGGCAACTCTGGCTGTCTCACTGCGGGGCTCACTCACAGACACGCGCAAAGCACGCCCTCTCAACCGGGCGCACACCCGCCGGTTCACTCCGGGCGTCGTGTTTTAGAGGCACTTTAGCCGCTATCCCCACAGCGAGGTGAGGCGATGAAGCATGGCAGAGAGGAGGGGAGGGTGGGTGGTGGTGGAGGTGAATGATTTGAAGTATATTTGTAGGTAGGTGCTCGGTGTGCAGGTAGCCGGGATGAGCTGCAGACGTAAACGTTTCGGGCAATTTCGTATCATCTGTCGAACGTCCATTTTTTGGGGAAATCGGAACGGACGATGCCCACTCACGACGGTTTATACAACGCCGCCATGGATCGATTTTTACGACGCAGAAACTTTGATCTACGGCGCATCTTCTGACACGCCTCCTGCGAACGCGTTCGAACAGAACCAGGTCTGGTTTCCCACGTGACTTTTGGCGTGGGGACCTTTTGTACCTCTTAAACCCGAGGTTAAATACGGCCGATAAAAGGTGAAACGCATCGGCAGGTGACGTTTCCGCCGCTTCTACCGTCAAAAAAAATCTCTAAATTTCACGAGCCGCGGTTCTCCGCGTGGCGAATACGAGACGGCCGTTCCTTAGTAAACAACCCCCTCGATCCGGCCGAACAAAAGCTGTTTAGGCATGCGGTGGCTGGGCATGCGGGCTACATGACCCAGCCAACGCAGCCTTGCCTGCCGGAGGAGCTCACCGATGGGACTTTGCCCAGATCTTTCAAGGATTTGTGAGCTCCTCACACAATCCAGCTTGGTTAAACCCAGGATGGATCGTAGGCAGGCCAGCCTAAATGTTTCTAACCTGCCACATAGACACACACACACATAGACACACACACACACACATAGACACACACACACACACATAGACACACACATAGACACACACACACATAGACTCACACACACATAGACACACACACACACACACATAGACACACACATAGACAAACACACACATAGACTCACACACATAGACAGACACACATAGACAGACACACATAGACACACACACATAGACTCACACACACATAGACACACACACATAGCATAGACACACACACACATAGACTCACACACACATAGACTCACACACATAGACTCACACACACATAGAGACACACACATAGACTCACACACACATAGACTCACACACACATAGACTCACACACACATAGACTCACACACACATAGACACACACACATAGCATAGACACACACACATAGCATAGACACACACACATAGCATAGACACACACACATAGCATAGACACACACATAGACTCACTCACACATAGACTCACACACACATAGACTCACACACACATAGACACACACACACATAGACAACACACATAGACTCACTCACACATAGACTCACACACACATATACACACACCACACATAGACTCACACACACATAGACTCACACACACATAGACACACACACATAGACTCACACATAGACTCACACACATAGACTCACACACAATATACACACACACACAGACACACACCACACATAGACTCACACACACATAGACACACACACACACACACATAGACACACACATAGACAAACACACACATAGACTCACACACATAGACAGACACACATAGACAGACCACCATAGACAGACACACATAGACACACACACATAGACACACACACATAGCATAGACACACACACATAGCATAGACACACACACACATAGCATACACACACACATAGCATAGACACACACACATAGACTCACACACACATAGAGACACACACATAGACTCACACACACATAGACTCACACACACATAGACTCACACACACATAGACTCACACACATAGCATAGACACACACACATAGACTCACACACACATAGACACACACACACATAGACTCACACACACATAGACACACACATAGACTCACTCACACATAGACTCACACACACATAGACTCACACACACATAGACACACACACACATAGACACACACATAGACTCACTCACACATAGACTCACACACACATATACACACACACACACATAGACTCACACACACATAGACTCACACACACATAGACACACACACATAGACTCACACATAGACTCACACACATAGACTCACACACACATATACACACACACACAGACACACACACACACATAGACTCACACACACATAGACTCACACACACATAGACACACACACACATAGACACACAGACATAGACTCACACACACATAGACTCACACACACATAGACACACACACATAGACTCACACACACATAGACTCACACACACATAGACACACACACACATAGACTCACACATAGACTCACACACACATAGACACACACACATATACACACACACATAGACTCACACATAGACTCACACACATAGACTCACTCACACATAGACTCACACACACATAGACACACACATATACACACACACATAGACACACACACACATAGACACACACACATAGACACACACACACATAGACTCACACATAGACTCACACATACATATACACACACACACATAGACTCACACACACATAGACACACACACACTGCATCTTCTGCTTGGCTGTGCTGTGATGCTCAGAGCACGGCAATCACGCCTCTTGAGGCCCCACTGCATTAACCCACCTCTCTCCCATCCGCTCTCCTCCTCCGAGTCCAAACACCATGATCCCTCCCCCCCCTCACCCATCACCTCCTCCACCTCCCTCTACCCCCACCAAGACCAGACACGTGCACTACCTTGCATTGTCGCACCTGTGTGTGTGCGTGCATGCTAACAGCACTTGCCCCAAAAGTCTACTCAGCCTATGCGGGGGGAGCGGGGGTCTCTGTGATGTGTTCCTGATTTTGAGGTTAGTCCCAAAAAAAAAAATCCGAAATTTGCACGGAGGTATGCGAAATTTTGGGCATTCCGAATTTTATTCTTATTATTAATATATTATTGGGTATTTCGGTGACTTTTACTGAAAGACCTAAGAATATGAATTCCTGCAGTCACGAAAGCTTTAAGTCAAGATCATTAATATGATTTCGGATCGATAAGATAGTTTGTCGCGAGAGGTGGCGATGTCGCGTCGGATGGTAACTTCAGCGCTTGTTCCAGTCACGTGGCGTACGGTGACCTCACTTATGTCTGCACGAAGGCGCTTATTGCATTATTGCATCTCGTGTGTTCTCGTGTGCGGGGAGCCGTCGTGTAGCGGTTAGCGCTACGCTGCCCTACGAACCCGGCGACCCGAGTTCGATTCCCATTGTTCACGGCTAACACCGGTGGCGATTATCTGAACCGGTCCTGGGCGTCCCCTAAGTCGACTCGGCCTCAAATGAGTACCGGGTACAGTGTGTAAACATCAGCACTGGGGAGACAAAGGCGGTCTGGCGTGGTGCTGGCCACCCACTCATTTTTGTGTGCATAGGTGCTCGATAACAACACTTGCTTCAACAGTCTGTTAGACTGGCAGCGGTCACCAACCTTCTTGGCACCAGGGACCGGTTTCGTGTAAGACAATTTTTTCACGGACCGGGGTGGGGGGGGAGTTCATCATTGGGTCTTTCCCACTTTTCAAAGAAGCTCTCCAGCGACGTTTGTTTTTTTTACTAATTTTGGCTTCTAGGGGTTAGAACTCGTGGGCTCACCAACACTGTGACTGAGACAAGTGCGCAGTGCGGGAAAGAGGCACGGACGGAAGTGGTAAATAATAAAATAATGGGGGCGGGTTCCACGCGCGCACTCACCGCTCTCAACTCCTGCTGCGGTGGGGCCAAGGGTGGCACAAGCGGGTTTTTTACAATCGGGTTTAATTGTCTTTTTATATTAAACTCGATCTGAGATTGGGAGAAATCTGGTTTAATTGGTTCTAATTGCAGAACCGCACTTCGCCAACTTCTCACCGATGGGCTTCATCCATTCCAAGCGAAGGAACTCACTGGCGCCCACGATTGTGGAGGAGAAGCTCGTGTTCATCACGACCAACCTGCCCGCCGCATTCTACGACTACCCCGTGCCCGACGGCCCCCCCGAGTACGATAGCAGCACCGACGAGGAAGCAGCCTAAGCCTTGGATCAGAGTTTCGTATTCATTAAACCAGGTTTTAATTCCCCGAAGTCGGGTTTAATTGTATTAAAGAAAAAACACGATGCCTGCCGCTAGAAAAATCTTTTTTTTCCACCCATGTGTGGGGCCCGGTTCCTAACAGGCCACGGACCGGTACCGGTCCTTGGCCCAGGGGTTGGGGACCCCTGAGTTAGAGGCTACACGGGGGATCTGTTTTGTCCTTGCAGCAGTAATTTAATGATTAGCGCGCTCGCTCCCACTCAGGTTCTTTATTTGTCCTGGAGGAATCCGATGAGCTATGAAGCTCTTTTTCACAGATGTCCAGTAGGGGGCACGAGGGTCAGAACGTGGCAACAACAAACGGCACTAAAACACGATAGGAGTGCAGAGGATTGGAAATGTCAACAAATCACGAAAACAAAAATATGTAAACCAGTAAAACTAAACTATTTTTTTTATCTCACCAGGTAAAGCCCACTGAGCCATTAGTTTATTTTTCAGAAGCGACCTGGCCACAAATCAAGATCCAGGATGGTCATCGTGTCTATGCGCCGCTTCTCGGTGGCAGCCCCAACAGTCTGGAACGATATCCCTCTGCACATTCGCAGCATCACCTCAATCGCCTCCTTCAAGAGACACTTAAAAACTCACCTCTATAACCACGTGCTTTCGAGCGACTCTGAGCTTGGCTCCGCGCCTCTGAGTTGCGGTCACTACGTCTGCAAATTTGCGCGCGTTACATATTGAACTATTATTATTATAAATCAGAGCTCAACAAAGTGGCTTATCGTGACGTGGAAGTTTACAGCAGCAACAATAGCAATCAGAGACGGGCACGAACACACAAACTCTCCACACAGAGAGGCGCCCGAGTCGGGAATCGAACCCCGGCCTCTTGTTGCTGTACCTCATCATAGCACAGACATTGCATCTTTGGGGGGTGGAGTGGGTTAGAGGGGGGGGGGGCAGAAGGTGGGTGGGGGGGCAGCCAAATCTTCCAAAGGTGCAAACATCTTGGAAGGGTAGCCGAGTCTCCTTTGAGAGAGGAATTTTTTATTACTATTTTTCAACCCCGCAAATTGTAATGCTTTAATTATTTATTTGGGCGGCGGGGGGGGGGAGGGGGGGAGAGTGGGGGGAGGGGGGCGGTTTGCGCTGGAGTTTTTTTCATAGCGAGAAAGCGGAAGCGTATCGATCTGCGAGATGGGCCGCTCTGTCACTACGTGTGCTCACTGACCGGCGGAGAAGGGAGGAGAGGATTTAAAACATTCTCAAAACCCCAACTTTCTGTCGGCGGGTCATCCGCTTGTGCCCCTGGGGGGAGGGAGGGGGGCGGGGGGGGGTCTGGCGAGCCAAGGTCACCGCGTCCTTCCTTTGCTCGCGAGAGCATCGCCATGTCTCTCTCTCTGCTGCCAAGTTTGTTCCACTTGCTTGGCCCTTCTTTTCATTGCAATTATTCGTTCGACATCGTTATCAGAATGCAGTCGAGCGATGTGTGGCCGAATCTCCATCTGTTCCAGCTCTCTTTCCCATGAGGATCGAGGATGCGCCGTGCCCTAGCGTTCCCGGAGAAGGCAGGTTGACGAATCTCCATCTGTTCCATCTGCAAGGGGATAGAGCATTGCTCCCTCGCGCAAGGCGTGGGTTTTCTCCGGATGCTCCCCTTTCCCCCCAGCTGTCTAAGCCACTCGTAATATTGGCTGAACACACCTTGGAATAACAACGGGATGTAAAACTATGTAACCATTTTTTTTAAACTAAACTAATGTAGCGGGACTCTGCTGAGCAAGGCACCTGAGACTTCGTGTGGCTCCCCTGGATAAACTAATTATTCTTCTTGGTTCTTTCGGTAAAGTCACGTAGAATGGAAATAATAAAACAATAAAAATAAAACATGATTTTTTAAAATATATTTATTATTTTATTATTTCCATTCTACGTGACTTTACCGAAAGAACCAAGAAGATGAATCCCTGCAGTCACGAAAGCTTTAAATCAAAATTTAAAACTAATTAGTATTATTACTCGATTTAGGCAGGGTCCTGCCAAGTTCTCAGAGTAGGGGGGGGGGGGGTGTCGTTGCTGTGTGTCGTCCCAATCGAGTAATTTGCGTTGTAGCATTGTCAACGTCGGGACGTCTATTGGCCAACACCCACAAGATTGTGTGCGAGCGGTTCATCATTCCTTTTTTGAGCAGCTACGGGAATAAACCCAGAGAACCCCGGAGGAAAGTCCATGCAGAACACTGGGGGGGAGAGAAACGCACAAACCCTGCACGCACAAAGGTGTGCGGCAAAACGCAGTGCCCCTGGTGCGTTGCTATAAAAAAAAAACGCTTGAAGGCTCTCCAAAGTAGTTCTGTGATATCTCCTTCTGCGGGCCGTTCTCTAAACACCAGGGCGATGCACCGACACGCTCGCCGGGGCCGTGCCGCCCGTTGTTCCGCCCGTGGCACAATGTCCGACGTTTCGCTGCGCACGCTCGGGAACTTGTTCAGGAACGTCAGGAACGTCTGCGGCTGCTGCCGAAGAAGCTCCGAACACGTAGAACGAAACGTCGGACATGGTGCCAGACAACACGCGGCACGACCGACACACTGGAGTGCCATACAGCAGCACAACCGCGAAGATGTACACAGAAGAGCAATGGAATGATTTTGGAGAGTTCCAAATGGATATACTTTTACTCCTGTCACAATGCGTCTGGCACAATCAGAATAAGGCATTGTCATATGACAGCTGGCTAACAGTTGTCCCCGTGAACTGTCTCACCTCATCTCATGCAGTGTTCAACCGTCACACTTGCAGGGCACATTACCCAGTCACCCACCCATCCACCCACTCGCTCACTCACCTACCTACCCACTCGCTCACTCACTCACCCACCCACCCACCCACTCGCACACTCACCGACCCACCCACGCACTCGCTCACTCACCCACCTACCCACTCGCTCACTCGCTCACCCACCCACGCACTCGCTCACTCGCTCCCCCACCCACTCGCTCACTGACTCACCCACCCACTCGCTCACTGACCTACCTACCCACTCGCTCACTCACCTACCTACCCACTCGCTCACTCACCTACCTACCCACTCGCTCACTCACCCACCTATCCACTCGCTCACTCACTCACTCACCCATCCACCCACCCACTCACTCACTCATCCACACGCTCACTCACCCACCTATCCACTTGCTCACTCACTCACCCACCCACCCATTCGCTCAATCATCTACCTACCCACTCGCTCACTTACTCACCCACTCACCCACTCGCTCACCCACCCACCTATCCACTCACTCACTCACCCACCCACCCAATCGCTCACTCACCGGCCTATCCACTTGCTCACTCACTCACTCACCCACCTATCTACTCGCTCGCTCACTCACCCACTCACCAACTACGTTACAGGTCTGAAAAATAAGAATAGGTTTCACCCTTTCTGGCAATAAAACAATTGTGCTAAGATGTTCAACCACCAAACTGAAACCTTTTGCAAGGAATTCATGTCTGCAATAACCACATATACTTGTGGTGAACATGCAAACAAAAGACAATGCGTATACTAGCAGAGCATGCTTTTTTTTGCATGTTCACCAGTGGTTAATGCAGACATGGTTCCTTGCAAAAGGTTTCAGTTTGGTGTTTTAACAACTTAACACAGCTCCTGTTTCATTGCCAGAAAGGGTAAAACCTATTCTCATATGCAAGGTCACCTCCCTCCTCGTTCTGCCTCTTCCACTCACACCGCTCCATCCGTTTTGCCAAAGCTCTTCTCAGATGCAATGATAATACTGGTAGGAACCTCCTGGTTACACCAGCCCACAGGGGATTATTGTGCCCGTCCGTCCGTCGTGCAGGGAGGGGCTGGGTGGGGAGAGAGGGGCTGGGTGGGGAGGGGAGGGTGGGGAGGGGCTGGATGGGGAGGGTGGGGCTGGGTGGGGAGGGGCTGGTCACCCCGTGGTGCCCTTATAAAACTCAACGTTTAACCTACTCACGCCGGCTTGTGCCCGCCCTCACAGTCGGGCATATTTGCGGAATACACCACGCCGCCGTTGACCCTGGCCATTGACCGAGCAACCCAACGTTCCTACCAGCTCCCTCCGCAGGAATGTGTTTCACCTCACATCGGTTCAAGTGACGCGTTACGCAATCCCGCGGCTATTTCAACCTTGGGCGTGCTGTTTGTCGCCGGCCGCTTGCTGTTTGGGCCCTCTGAGCACGGTGCCCAAGTGACCACGGAAAACAAAAGAACTGTGAACTTGAGGTCGATCCATGTGGTCGTCATGGGACGTTCATTATTATTATTACAGTATTATTACATTATTATTACATTATTATTACATTATTATTATTAGAATTATTTAGTGGGATTATTCCCCGCAGCCTGTAGCAACTCGTTTTCTCACGGCGGCACAACCGGCTGCGTTGCACGGCGGGGTCAACCATCCGAGCAACTTTCAGAGATTTGTTGGCAGTGCGACCGTAGCACAGGCAGCCCCCCCCCCTCCTTACCCACCCCCCCCATTTTTTTACAAAGCAAATTGAAGTAAAACATATTTGTAAGTATAAATAATAATTTTTGATTTAAAGCTTTCGTGACTGCAGGGATTCATCTTCTTGGTTCTTTCGGTAAAGTCACGTAGAAGGGGAAGTAATAAAATAATAAAAAATAAAACATAATAAAATAATTCTCACGACGTTTCGGCCACAACGCAAGCAGCCGTCCTTCTTCACCTGAGGACGGCTGCTTGCGTTGTGGCCGAAACGTCGTGAGAATTATTTTATTATGTTTTATTTTTATTATTTTATTACTTCCCCTTCTACGTGACTTTACCGAAAGAACCAAGAAAATAATAATTTATCAACCAATTTATTTCAAGATCAACAAAAAATATATATTTAAAAAGAAATGTGCAATCCCACCCAATGCCACCTACGGTTTAAAAAGCGGCTCTGGGAATAATAAGAATAATAATAAACACGTGGCACGATTTCTCTGCATTCGTTAAAATTCGTTTTTAATTCGCGCTCGCCAACACAAAAAAAAACTTTTTTTTCTTCCCCCCGCCCCCCCTCCCCGCGCGTTTGTTTGTTTACTTATTTACGCATCTGGGATGAAACGGGCAATTACTCTCTCGAGCCAGCTGCCCGGCAATGCCCGAGTGAGTTGGGAGAAAGCCTCAGCCCAAAGAATTCCGTTGACTTATTGATGAGAAATCTGTTGTTTAGAAACATTACTCACAGCAATCTCTACCGCTGGAATTTTTGAAGATTTTTTAGGGGGGATTCTCTCCCCCCCCCCCCACCTCCTCCTCCTCCTCCTTGCGTGCCAATTCACAGCCTCGTCCTCAAGTAAAGTGAAGGTAAAGGTACAGGCCCTGCAATTGGATTGCTCAGGCCCACTGTTGGCAGAAGGGGACCTCCACTTTAACTTACAGTGAGCTCACTCATTCGCAGAGCCGCAGACAAATACAGACTTACATAGAGACTCATAGACTTACACAGACTTACATAGCGACCCACAGACTTACACAGAGAGCCACACACTAACACAGATTTACAGAGACCCATACCCTTACACATACTTACATGGAGACACGTAGACTTACACAGACTTACAGACACCCAGACTTACACAGAGAGCCACACGCTAACACAGATTTACAGAGACCCATACTCTTACACAGACTTACATGGAGACACGTAGACTTACACATACTTACAGACACCCAGACTTACACAGAGAGCCACACGCTAACACAGATTTACAGAGACCCATACTCTTACACAGACTTACATGGAGACACGTAGACTTACACATACTAACAGACACCCAGACTTACACAGAGAGCCACACACTAACACAGATTTACAGAGACCCATAGACTTACACAGTCTTACATGGAGACACGTAGACTTACACATACTTACAGACACCCAGACTTACACAGAGAGCCACACGCTAACACAGATTTACAGAGACCCATACTCTTACACAGACTTACATGGAGACACGTAGACTTACACATACTTACAGACACCCAGACTTACACAGAGAGCCACACACTAACACAGATTTACAGAGACCCATAGACTTACACAGTCTTACATGGAGACACATAGACTTACACATACTTACAGACACCCAGACTTACACAGAGAGCCACACACTAACACAGATTTACAGAGACCCATACTCTTACACAGACTTACATGGAGACACGTAGACTTACACATACTAACAGACACCCAGATTTACACAGCAAGCCACACACTAACACAGATTTACAGAGACCCATAGACTTACACAGTCTTACATGGATACACATAGACTTACACATATTTGCAGACACCCAGACTTACACAGCAAGCCACACACTAACACAGATTTACAGAGACCCATACTCTTACACAGACTTACATGGAGACCCACAGACTTACACAGAGATCCACACACTAACACAGATTTATAGATACCCATACTTTTACACAGACTTACATGGAGACCCATAGACTTACACAGACTTACATAGAGACCCACAGACTTCCACAGAGAGCCACACACTAACACAGATTTACAGGGACCCATAGACTTACACAGTCTTACATGGAGACCCACAGACTTACACAGAGAGCCACACACTAACACGGATTTACAGAGACCCATAGACTTACACAGACTTACATGGAGACCCACATACTTACACAGAGAGCCACACACTAACACAGATTGACAGAGACCCATAGACTTACACACTCTTACATATACTCACAGACGAACACAGAGACCCATATACTTGCAAATCCACAGGCTAACACATACTTACAGAGACTCACAGACTTACATAGTTATAGACAAACACATAATTTGATAGAGACTCACAGCATTACATAGTGACAGGCTAACACATAGCCAAGGACTCACATTGTGACCCACAGACTAACGCAGATTTACTCACCTTATTTACTCACGATTAACTATTTTTTATTTCACCAGGTAGGGTCCAATGAGCTCTTTTTAAGAAGTGACCTGGACACAAAAGACAGCTCAACTAAGTGGTTTATTATCATCATGTGGAAATTTATAGCAGCCAAATACTCTAAAGCACGTTTATTCTAAACGTGGAGGGAAAAACCGGAGGACCTGGAGAAAATTCCACGCGACTACGGGGAGAGAGACACGCAAACTCCGAATCTACAGCAGGCGTCAGGGTCGGAATCAAACCCACGACCTCCTGCATACCAGGCGAGGGAATTCATATCTCGCCACCGCAGTGTCCCGACATACATGCACACAGACGTACATCGAGACTTACAGGGCTTCCCCAAATGAAGAGCTCCAGAGAGCCACTCTAGAGGGTCACATTGGCCTACTCTTCCACGATGGCCAGACGCTTTGCAAGTGGTGGGGGAGTGTTAGCACACACCACGACCTGTCAATCGACGGTGGTGGTTCGATCCCGACGCTGACGCCTGCTGCTGTATATTTTGAGTTTGCGTGTCTCTCTCTCTCTCATCATCATCATCAAGGTGGCTAGGAGATGTTAACTACCTCGCCTGGTACACAGGAGGTCGTGGGTTCGATCCCGACCCTGACGCCTGCTGCTGTATATTTTGAATTTGCGTGTCTCTCTCTCTCCCTCCTCGTGGTTACGTGGATTTTTCTCCGGGTCCTCCGGTGTTTTCACTCCACATTTAGAATCAACGTCACGCGTTCAAGAGCATTTGGCTGCTGTAAATTTCCACACGGTGATCAGCCACTTCAATGGGCTACCATTTGAAGGGCATGTCGCTTCTGGAAAAATAGCTGTATAGCTCAGTGGGTCTTGCCTGATAAAAATTGTAACTAAAATTATTTATCTTCTTGGTTCTTTTGGTAAAGTCACGTAGAAGGGAAATAATAAAATAATAAAAATAAAACATAATAAAATAATTCTCACGACGTTTCGGCCACAACGCAAGCAGCCGTCCTCAGGTGAAGAACAGGTCTGTTGGGGAGACGCTGCGTTGTGGCCGAAACGTCGTGAGAATAATTTTATCATGTTTTATTATTTTTATTTCATTATTTACCTTCTACGTGACTTTACCGAAAGAACCAAGAAGATGAATCCCTGCAGTCGCGAAAGCTTTACATCGAATTAAAATTATTTATATTTATACTGCGAGGTGGACAGAGGTGGCGGTGGATACCACCGTTCGAACTCGCCCCCACCAGGAGATGGAATCATTGCGGTGACCTCTGGGTAACTTGTCCAGTGCGCTAACCCTCTATTATTACACCGCTGTTGGGGCCATACCTCCCCAAACGCCCCCCAAAACATTATTAATTAAATAATTAATCCGCCAGTTATCGGGGTGACGTCCAGCACGGTGGGATAGCGAGAGGTGGTGACGGCAGTGGCGGATTGGGGGGGGGGGGGGGGGGCTTCATCCAGCAGTGGATCGACCTCGGTCGACGATGACGGTTGATGACGACGATGATGATGATGATGATTTAATTGCCCGAGTGGAACACTCTTCTGTGTCCGAGTGAGGCGGTCGAAAACTTTTGAGAACGAAAGCGAGCGAGAGAAAATGTTAAGCGCGTGCGATGTTTTGATTTTTTTTTCATTTGGGGGGGGGGTGGGGGTGGGGGGTGGGAGGTTTAAATCGAATTCGAGTTGTCGGGTCGACTTTTTTGTTTTTTCCATAATAGAGCAATCTTATCACACCAGCACAAACACACACACACACGCAGAAATTATGACAACATTCCATTTCCTTGTGTTGTTCAGATGATTAATATCCGGGCTTCATATAGGAAAATAAGTGGTATGCCAGTTTAAAAATTAATATTTTTATTATTTTTAAAATATATTCTTATTATTATTATTCCTATTGAGCCTGTGTGTGCATTTCATTTTATTCCTTCAAACTTTTTAACCACCTTTTTGCGTGCGTGCGTTTGTGTGCGTGTGTGTGTCTCTGTGTCTCCATGAATATTCTGCGGAGTGGTGGCACAGTGGTTAGCGCTGCACTGCGCTACTAACCCAGCGACCCCGAGTTCGATTCCGTCCCACGGCCACCAACACCCGTGACGATTGTCTAAACCGGTCCTGGGCCTCCCCAAGGCTGACTCGGCCTCAAATGAGTACCTGGTGCAGTGTGTAAACATCAGCAGTTCTGGCCACACCACCCCCTCGTGTGCCGTGTCGGCCTTCATAGGTGATCGCTAACAGCACTTGCCCCAACAGTCTGCTAAGGTTATACGGCGGGGAATCTTTGTCTTTCTATCAGTGTGTGAGTGCAAGACTGTGGGAAGCTGTATCGTAGTGGTTGGGGCGCTCTGCTGCAAATTCGGAGACCTGAGTTCAATTGCTGCTCACGAATATCTGCACCGTCCCTGGGCCTTCTCCCCTAGGTCAGTTCAGCCAAAAAGTGTACGGGTACCCAGCGCAGAGTTCCTGCCATAATAGGTGCTCGCAAACAAGGTGTTTCTCTACTTGGCCTTTTGAGGCTACGGCACGTCTGGCAAAAACTATCCAAACATTACCGGGCAGCGGCATGTCCAACATTGCCTGGCACGTATCGTGATGGGTACCGCGAGATCCCACCGTGTGCATGCAGCGCTCGCACGAGTTGCATTGGCTTCCGATTGTTGATCGAATTCGTTGTGAAGGTCGCGCTCGCTACACACACAACGTGCTTGCCACAAGTGAATCAAAATGCCTCGTATTATTAGGTTTTTTGGGTAAAGTCACGTATGTAAAAAATTTAAATAAATAAAAGTAAAATGAAATAAAATAAAAATCACGACGTTTCGGAGGCAACACAAGCTTCCGTCTTCAGGTGGAACCGTCACAGCACGATAGCTGTATCAAGTATTGATCAAGTATTGATACAGCTATCGTATTGATACAGCTATCGTGCTGTTACGGTTCCACCTGAAGACGGAAGCTTGTGTTGCCTCCGAAACGTCGTGATTTTTATTTTATTTTCATTTTACTTTTATTAATTTAAATTTTTTACCTACGTGACTTAACCGAAAAAAACCTAAGAATATGAATCCTTGCAGTCACGAAAGCTTCAAATCTAGAATCAAAATACGTCGCTGATCGCGTCGGGGAGCATAAACCGTTACGCGGACTCCGGTCATCCTCGTAGAAGCGGCTTTTGGCTACCCATCGAACAAAGGCGGTGGTCACCGCATCGCGTGGCGCTTTCAGATGCCCTTCTACGGCTGTTTCGAACGCTCCTCAGATATAAGGAAGCTCCTGTGAGCTGTGCTCGTTCAAATCATCATCTAGATTGAAAACTAACTTCTTGAGAACTGCTTTTTCTGTCTAGTTTGTTGTCCTTCCCCGCACCTCACATCAGCACGGTGCGAAAAAGTTCAGCATACGTACATACATAAAATGTGTTTGTCCACAGAGGTTGGTGTGTGGTGCGGTTACCGACACACCCCTTGCTGGCGGCCTTCATCTCCCCCACAGTGCTGATGTCCACACTACCATCACCAACAACAACAACAACCGCCATTCGCCACTAAGTGGCGGTGACGTCACCACGACGCTTATGCCAGGCCATGTGCACCTTGAGGCCACGTGAAGTGTCGAACACCCGCTGGCAGGAGGTCACGGGGCAGACCCAGTTGCCACGGGTCGACTGACCGAGATGACCAAGATGAATGGCTGATGCACCACATGTGCCCCCTACTGTACCAACTTGCTGTGCTTTAGCCACCCGGCGCTCCACTCGTTGTTGTGAGCGTCGCTCCTCCACCCTCCGTTGTTGTTGGAGAGTGACTGCCTCCAACTGCCCAGTAGCGTCCTTCACGAGCCTCCTCCACAGAGGCCGATCTTGACACCGCTGGTACCAGTCATCGGCAAGTCCACTCAGCTCCATGTCCTCCTGTACCACATCACTCCATCTCTTCTCTAGCCCGTGCCGCGCCCGTTTAGCCCCCTCGATCCGGCCGAACTACCATCACCACCACCATCATCATCGCCACCAACTACCCCAGGTAGGGTCGCACTGACGGCTTGGAGGGAAATGCACGTTACGCTTCTTTCGCACCGTACCTAAGCCAACCGTGCAAATCGGTGGGTGCGACGAAATGTGGCCGATTAATCAATCGCATTACGGTCGCCCCTGTCGGAGTGGCAAGGATATCCTTGTTCTTACGGGAGGGAAGAAAAAAATAATAATACCCCGTCCAATTTTTTTATTTTTCACGGTTCCTGTCCCGCTTGTGACTAAATTCAATTTAACATTAATGCCACCACCAGCACCGGCAGCAGATTGTATTAGCGAATACATCAGCTCCTCGCCGACCTTGCTAATATAATCCGTGGTCGTTTCTTTTCGCGCAGGGAGAGTAAACGACATTACATCTCTCCCTTGATTTAATTTGCCTCCCTCCAGCCGCACTTCTAACTATCCTCTTTAATTTTTACGGAGTTTAGTTTTTTTGAACTGGGTGGGACGGGTGGGTGGAGCGGGCGCGCACAGCGGTTAGTACCGCCGCAGCGTTCAGATGAAGCCGGCGACCCGAGTTCGAATCCCGGTCGTGACTAACGTCAAATGGTGAGCGATTTCTGTAACCGATTCTGATTTTACCATCTACATGGCAGAAGCTCGGTCCCATTAGCGGCAGTTGCACTTTAACAACTCTGGCACTCCCGCCCCCCCTCTCAGCCAGTCTACATAACAAAGGCTCAGTCCTTTGTTATGTAGACTAGCCGTAGTCTCAAGCCGCACCAACCTTATCATAATAATAAAAGGGGACCTGTCCTGGTTCATCCCCCCTTCAACCAGTATATATACGGGGTAGTATCTCTTGGAATTTCTCATTTACTTGATACAGCAAGCGTGCTGTGACGGTTCCACCTGAAGACGGAAGCTTGTGTTGCCTCCGAAACGTCGTGATTTTTAAATTATTTTATTTTACTTTTATTAATTGTAATTTTTTACCTACGTGACTTTACCGAAAAAACCTAAGAATATGAATCCTTGCAGTCACGAAAGCTTCAAATCTAAAATGCATTGACCAGCATGTGTCAAGTATGGTCAAACAACTCTTCCCCACCCCTCCACCGCCTCCCCTCCCCCCGAGACATCCAGCGGTAGATTGGCACAGCGCTGGCTAACGGCTTGTGTCCGTGAATTTCACTCGTCGTCGATTCCCGAAGCATTTGCCTTTTCACTTTGGCTGCCCGCCCACCGGCAAATTATATTTGTCATTCACAGTAACACCGTCATCAGCCTGCGTGGCACCACGGCCTCATCCGGGCTGCCATGGCACGGCCGTGTAAGGACTCAGTCTCTGGCTTTGTTATCTCAGCCCGGTGAGGCCCCGCTGAGCCAAGCGGCTGCATTACACGGACTGGGATGGGCTGTTGGCAGCGGCAGTTACAGGACATTGCAGCTCCACAGAGAGTCGTAGTAATCCATAGGGTGACATAGAGATTCGGAGTTACGTAGAGACGCATAGAATTGCATGGAACTTCATGAAGTTACACAGAAGATTCATAGCAGTTGTATTGAGATCCATAGTTGTTTAGAAATGTACAGAGTTACATTGAGGTACGTAAAGTTTTACAGTTTCACAGAGATTCATAGAGATGTTGAGAGATCCGTTGAGTTACACAGATATTCATAGCGTCACATACAGACGCATACAGTTGAGTAGAGATGCAAGTAGCTGCAGATATTCACTCACACACTCCACTTCGGAATGGACTACCTTAATCTTTCTATTCACTTTCTTCAAATCAAAAAACAAGATAAAACTCTCACCGATTGCAACTTTGATAATAGTGACGTTTTTCCGCATCGCTGATCCGTGTGGCGCTTTGGAGCTTTGTAATTCCCTCCCGTGGTCTTAATGAACTCTTCACACGTAGCATATGCTTAACACGCGACCAATATTATCCCTCCACATTTAGAAACTTGCATTTAGAGTATTTGACTGCGCTACATTGCCGCATGATGATCAACCATTTAGCTGAGCTATCATTCGTGACCAGGTCGCTTCGTAAGAAAGCGCTTTATAGCGTAACCGTGTCAAAATAAATAATAACAAATAGTTAAGTTTTATTTCGATTTAAAGCTTTGGTGACTGCAGGGATTCATCTTCTTGGTTCTTTCGGTAAAGTCACGTAGAAGGGAAGTAAAAAATAAAAATAAAACGCAATAAAATATTATATAATTTTTTGTGTTTTATTTTTTTATTATTTCCCTTCTACGTGACTTTACCGAAAGAACCAAGAAGAAGTTTAGTTTCAGTTAAATCGCCTGCCGTCAGAAACGACAGCGTCGCCACTTTGCCACCGCTCGCTCGCGGCCTGGTCAAGAGCACGTGATTATAAACGTGACAGGCCCCAAACAATCCGTTTGCTTTTACAGCTGTTTGAATAACCCACCGCTAAATTTCGATTTAAAGCTTTCGTGACTGCAGGGATTCATCTTCTTGGTTCTTTCGGTAAAGTCACGTAGAAGGGAAATAATAAAATAATAAAAATAAAACATTATAAAATCATTCTCACGACGTTTCGGCCACAACGCAAGCAGCCGTCCTCAGGTGAAGAACAGGTCTGTCGGAAAGACAGCGTCTGAATGGGTCTTTTGAGTGAGTCTTTCCGACAGACCTGTTCATTCAGACGCTGTCTTTCCGACAGACCTGTTCTTCACCTGAGGACGGCTGCTTGCGTTGTGGCCGAAACGTCGTGAGAATTATTTTATCATGTTTTATTTTTATTATTTTATTATTTCTCTTCTACGTGACTTTACCGAAAGAACCAAGAAAACACACCGTTATTCATATTTTTTTCTCTTGCGACTATTTAAAAAAAAAGCGATGATACTTTGAGCGGTTTTCGCATCCAAAAATTGGACCGAGCTGGCGCGAGCGAGTGGCAGATTCAAATTACAGAAATATCGTTTTTTTTTTTTTGTCCCGTTCCATAAATCCGCCACGGGCTCTCCACGCCGTTAATTAAACTCAGCGTGCTCGGCTTAATATAAGTTGGGAAAAATTTTTGTTGGATGTTGTACGGGCAGCGTTAGGTAGAAGGCAGCTCTTTCTCTCTCTCCCTCAGGGGTTGTCTTTCTTTGACACTTTCGCTGGCAATGTGAGGATCGTTATTTTGCGTCTGCCAAGTGCACCCGCGGGTATTTAAACTAAACTAACTCAACTGTTGTTTGTTTCAGTTTACCAGATAAGGCTGAGCTTTACAGCGCTTTGTCTGCAGTAACCCTGCCTATCACAGATGACAGTTCAACGAAGTGGCTTATTATTATCACCGCGCAGACATTTATAGCAGCCAAATAGTCTAACCGCGTGACGTTGATTCTAAATGTGGAGGTTGGGAAAAAACCCGATGAGCACAGGAGGCCCAAAGCGTCAGGAAACCAGCAACAAACACATGGGTTGGACCAGATGATGCCAAAAAAATTGTGTAAATGCTTACCCCGAGCTCTCATACTCTGATGGTGCATTGTCTTTGAGTTGTGCGCCTTTTGGCGTCATCTGGTCCAACCCATGTGAGACTAGGCTCTAAGTAAAGCTGTCTCGGGTGTGAACCAATCAACTTAAAGGACAGTGTATACATTATCAGAGTTGTGTTTTTTGTTTGCATTATGACTGCAGGTATTGTGGTCTATGCAAACATGACTCCTCGTAAAAAAGGTGTCAGTTTTGTTGCCAGATAAAAGTGTAAAAAAACTATTATCAGCACTGCCAATGTTGTCATAGATAAGATTGTAACGCATTTCTTGAATTGAGTAAGGTCATTTCTTACATTAAAGTTTTTTTTTTCTCATTTAGATACGAGAGGAAACCAGAAAAGCCGGAGAAAACCCGTGCAAAACAACGGGAGCAAATATACAAAACTCTAATTCTTAGGTTTTTTTTCCGGTAAAGTCACGTAGGTAAAAAATTAAAATTAATAAAAGTAAAATAAAATAAAAAATCACGACGTTTCGGAGGCAACACAAGCTTCCGTCTTCAGGTGGAACAGTCACAGCACGATAGCTGTATCACTTTATCACTTGATACAGCTATCGTGCTGTGACTGTTCCACCTGAAGACAGAAGCTTGTGTTGCCTCCGAAACGTCGTGATTTTTTATTTCATTTTTTATTTTAATTTTATTATTTTTTATTTTTTACCTACGTGACTTTACCGAAAAAACCTAAGAATATGAATCCTTGCAGTCACGAAAGCTTCAAATCTAGAATTATACAAAACTCCACCTAGCAACGCACCCCGGTTGGAAATCTAACCCAGCGACCTTCATGTGGTGAGCCACGAGCGTTAGTAGCGTGCCACCCTGCTGCCGCCAGTAGCGATCAAAGAGTGATAAGGAGGTGACTGACCGCTGGTCACTGATTGAGTGATCGGAGTGAATCGGTGAGTGCTGCATCGTCAATCACCACGACTGCTCGACATTCACTTACGTCTGGTGCACGGCGTTGTCGCAAATCGTAGTGGTGGTGGTTGAACAGTGTTGGTGGTGGTGGTTAGACACAGTGTGGTGGTGGTGGTGGTGGTTGAACAGTGTTGGTGGTGGTGGTGGTTAGACACAGTGTGGTGGTGGTGGTGGTGGTTGAACAGTGTTGGTGGTGGTAGTGGTTAGACACAGTGTGGTGGTTAAACACAGCGTGGTGGTGATGGTGGTGGTTGAACAGTGTTGGTGGTGGTAGTGGTTAGACAGTGTGGTGGTGGTGGTGGTTGAACAGTGTTAGTGGTGGTAGTGGTTAGACACAGTGTGGTGGTGATGGTGGTGGTTGAACAGTGTTAGTGGTTGTGGTAGTGGTTAAACAGTGTGGTGGTGGTGGTTGAACAGTGTTAGTGGTGGTTGTTGCATACAGTGTGGTGATGGTCGTTGGACACAGTGTGGTGGACGAAACAAAGCTGTTTTTATTTTACCTCTTTTTCAGAAGCGATCTGGCCACAATTAATAGCTCAGCGAAGTGGCTCATCATCATGTGGAGATTTATAGCAGCCAAATACTCTAAACGCGTGATGTTGACTCTAAGCGTGGAGGCAAAAACTCGGAGGACCCGGAGAAAAATCCACGCAACCAGTACATGCAAACTCCAAATATACAGCAGCAGGCGTCAGGGCCGGAATCGAACCCACAACCTCTTGTATACCAGGTGAGGTAGTTAACATCTCGTCACAGTAAGAAGGCTTGGGCAGGGCATGTGACAGCAAGACGGGATGGTGCCCACAGTTATAGAGAGGCTTGGTGTGGCCCGATTTTTTTTATTTAGTATAGATCTATACTCAAAATTTTGATCTGTATTGTATTATGATTGTTATTGGGATCAAACATCGAAATTGAATTTTTTGCACGTTTTGTACGCAGCATGGACGGGTGGTGATTTTTCTGCAGGATTTTATTGTTTACGTGTGTGATGTTTAGATTTGTGTACAATTAATTTTAGGTGTATCTTGTAATTGCATTGTTTGTTGCGGTTGCACCGAAATCAAGAGCCGAATGGCTCACGGGTAAATCCTAATAAATGAAACTGAAAACTGAAAAAAACTGCCCGATGAGACAATAATAATAACGCAGTGGGTGCCAGCGGGGTGGAACGCGCTGGAGAATACGTCCACCCGGGAGACGGAGCGATTAAATCGGCCGGGTGGATCATTTCGACGCAGGATCGTGAAGCGGAATGCGGAGGCCTACATCCAGCAGTGGATTGTTTCGGTTAGTTTTGTTTCAGTTAATTTAGAAGTACCCTGTGAACATCGGTTCCCTGGAAAACAAGGCGTACGTGACACGGCTAATTATGGTGGTGGTGGTGATGGTAAGAAGAATCACCACCATCATCATCGTCATCATCGTTGTAAAGTCATCAACGCGTGCTGGAAAGAGCGACAGAATCCATGCGCGAGCGTGGTTTTTCTTGCTCATTTAAATTAAGCGCCCCCCCCCCCCCCCCACCAGCCATCACCTAGCTTCGCTGCTGAGTAAAGTGTTATCATCCAGACACGTAATTATCCTGCAGTGCAACTGGGTTGTTAATAATAATAATATTAAATGTATTCTTTACAGAGACGAAAGGTGGGAGAGAAAAAAAAATAATCATCCGAAGACGTTTTTCGGTGTAAAGGAGGAGGCAGGTTATTTAAAAAAAAATATTTCAATTAAAAAAAAAGACGCGCAAGAGAGAAAGAAAGCGAATAAAATATATATTAATAAAAAATGATAGCGTGAAAAAAATGACGCGGGCGAAAGAAAAAAAAAACATCCGCGTGTAGTATTTTTTGAAAATGACAAATTATTTAATAAGCTCATGAATAAATTGCATTAGGGTAATACAATTTGAATAAGCAGACGATATGCCTCTTCCTTTTTTATAAACTACACATCACATCGGCCACACGGCCTTCCTTTGTGGTGAGCGCGAAGTTCCAGCAGCCATTGGTTGAACACGAGCAAAACTTACGCCACGGGCTTCGGACGTTCGGGCTCTCATCAGCAGTCGATTCAGGCTCGCTTCAAACCAGTGGTGGTGAACTGCCCAGATGTTTACAGGCAAGGACCCCCCTCTGTTAGATATGGGTCATAGGAAATACACCCTTGGGTGGTGAGATGGGGCGTTGGTGAGTACGCTTCACTAAGAAACCTCGAGTAACCTGAGTTGGATTCCAGGCCAGGGGTATGTATGGTCAAGAGGGAAGTCATATCTAAACTGGTCCCGTGTCAGGGCAAAAATGCCTCATACTCTGAGTTCATTTGGTAAAGTCACGTAGGTAAAAAATGAAATAAAAATTAATAAAAATTTAAAACAATAAAATCACGACGTTTCGGAGGCAACACAAGCTTCCGTCTTCAGGTGAAACTGTCACAGCAAAAAATCTGTATCAATTTTCACCTGAAGACGGAAGCTTGTGTTGCCTCCGAAACGTCGTGATTTTTTTATTTTTTATTTTTATTAATTTTAATTTCATTTTTTACCTACGTGACTTTACCGAAAGAACTAAGAGTATGAATCCTTGCAGTCACGAAAGCTTCAAATCTAGAAGAAAAATGCCTCATTTGGCCTTCAAAAACTGTTGGGGATGGTGCTGTGAGCGAGCGCCTATGAAGGCCGGCACGGCACACGAGGGGCTGGGTGGCCACACACAGAACCGGGTACTCATTTAAGGCCGAGTTGATCAAAGGGAAGCCCAAGACCGATTCAGATATTCATCACCGATGTTGACTGTGAGCGGGAATAGAACACACACACACACACTCACAGACACACATCACAGACGGAAACTTGATGTATTAAAGCATTTCAATATACCTGCGTATCAGGATGATATGCACACAAATTAAGAGACCCTACCCACAGAGTATATATACACGTAGAATTATATACACACACACACACAGAGGCAGGCGACGGAGCCCAAAAAAAAAAATCCAATAGCAAATTGTATAAAGGTCTCAAGTCAGGGCGAAGAGGATGTTAATGGAGTGTGTTTGTATAACCCCTTTGCTGCTGGCGGGCTCCGATAGTATTTAGAGCGGTCGGCTCGTTAGGCAGGGCTGTAATTAGCGCTGGCGTTTTAACCGCGTGATGAATGGAGTGGAAGAGTCGCGTCTCGTGCCTTTTGACTCTCGCGCGGTGCGTCGGAGAGAACGCGCGCCGCTCTGGGCTACTGAGAGTGGACGAGATAGAGAGCGGGTGTGTGCCTGCGTGTCTGTGTGTGTGTCTGTGTATGTCTGTGTGTGTGTCTGTGTGTGCCTGTGTGTGTCTGTGTGTGCATGCGTATCTGTGTGTGTGTGTCTGTGTGTGTGTGTCTGTGTGTGCGTGTCTGTGTGTGCGTGTGTGTGTGCCTGTGTGTGTCTGTGTGTGCATGCGTATCTGTGTGTGTGTGTCTGTGTGTCTGTGTGTGCGTGTCTGTGTGTGCGTGTGTGTGTGCCTGTGTGTGTCTGTGTGTGCATGCGTATCTGTGTGTGTGTGTCTGTGTGTCTGTGTGTGCGTGTCTGTGTGTGCGTGTGTGTCTGTGTGTGTCTGTGTGTGCGTGTGTGTCTGTGTGCGTGTGTGTGCATGTGTGTGTCTGTGTGTGCCTGCGTGTCTGTGTGTCTGCGTGTCTGTGGGTGCGTGCGTGTCTGTGTGTGTCTGTGTGTGCATGCGTGTCTGTGTGTGCGTGTGTCTGCGTGTCTGTGTGTGTCTGTATGTGCGTGTGTCTGTGTGTGTGTGTCCCTACAGTCTGTTAAGGCTATACGGGGGATTTTTGTCTTTGATCTTTGTGTCTGTGTGTCACAGTGTGTGTGTGTCTGTGTGTCACAGTGTGTGTGTCTGTGTGTGTACGTGTCTGTGTGTGTGTCTGTGTGTGTGGAGCGGTAGTGTAGCAGTCAGCGTGCTGCGCTGTGAGCCCGGCGACCCGAGTTCGATTCCAGCTCATGACCACAATCAGTGGCGATTATCTGAACTGGTACTGGGCATTCTGTAGGTCGACTCAGCCTCAAATGAGTACTTTGTGCGGTGTGTAAAAAAAATACGACATTGGGGAGACAAAGGCGGTCGGGCGTGGTGCTGGCCACCCACCCCCACATCTGCCGCTCCAGCCTTTATAGGTGCTGCTCGCTAACAGCACTTGCCCCAACAGTCTGTCCAAGGGCTATACGGGGCATCTTTGTCTTTGTGGCAGCAGTAGAGCAGTGATTTGCGTGCCGCGCTACGAACCCGGCGACCCGAGGTCGATTCGTACTCACGGCCAACACCAGTGACGATTATCTGAAACAGTCCCTGGACCGTCACTCGGTCGACTCACCCTTAAATGAGTTCCTGATGTGGTGACCATCAGCGCTGGGGAGACAAAGGCGGCCAGGCGTGGTGTTGGCCACCCATCCCCCCTCGTGTGCCGTGCCAGCCTTCATAGGTGCTCCTCGCTAACATCACTTGCCCCGACAGTGTGTGTGGGTAGGCTACACTGTGTGCCTTTGTGTCCAGCACAGACACACACACACTTGTATTATTACAGTATGTCCGTGTGTGTGTGTGTGTGAGAGAGAGGGTGAGTGCCGTTGCCACGGGCACACATAGTTTACTGATATAAAAAAATATTAAAATCTTCCCCGTATATCCCTTCTCTTTATCGTAATCACTGCACTGATGATGCCATGATTGGACTCGGAAGTGAGAGCGGAGTTGCGCACGACAGAAACCGGATCGTGTTCCAAACCCTCCTACATGTGATGTCCATTTTTGGGGTTCCAAGAATTGTATTTTGGTTTAATTTTGAGGTTCCTAGGACTTGCTGAACACAAATTACGTTAAGAATAAAAATAATAATAACGTTCAACCCGTGACGCGACAACGGCCGCATTCATTCCCGTTCGCTATCGAAGACAGAGAAAGAAGGGGTCGGGGTGCGGGCAGGAGGAGAAATCACAAACCGGGCAGCAGCAACAACAGCAGCAGCCACGCGGTGAGGACGCTACCAACGATTGCCCGAGCTCTGCAGCCCTCCACGCGTTAAGATGCACGCGGCCATTCAACGAGCGCACGGGTCGCCCGTCGCGTTCCACGCGCGTTTGACGAGACGCGATTTTGAAATGGCGCGTTAAGATCCATTGACGGTCACATCCGCAATGCGCTCGCGCGCGCTATCGTCAGAGTGACGTCGCCCCAGCTGCGTTGGCGACGGCGTTATGGAACACGCCCGAGGGCTCGTCGTTAGTTGGGGCGGCAACGTTCAGTCGCGATGCTGCCCGAGCTGCGGCAGTACGACAACCACAAGCGCGGGCGGCAGAGGCAGCAGCGTCACCGTCTCCTCCTCCTCGCGCGCCATTTCGAAGTTCTCGTCCGCGTGAACGTATTTGCCTCGTTTGAATTACGCTTCAGTTCACGCGATTTTGAGCGACGCTGCCGTTTTTCAAGGACACAACGCTACCGCCGCGTAAAATGAGAGTTTGCTGTGGTCCTACGCGTGGCAGGAGACCGGATCGCTCCGGAACACAAAGAATATAAACCCCATTGGAACCTCATTTGCCAGTAAAAAATTAGGATAATTGTTTTTTTACCCTTCTATCTGGCAACAAAACTGACACCTTTTTTTACAAGGAGTCATGTTTGCATAGACCACAATACCTGCAGTCATAATGCAAACAAAACACATAACTCTGATAATGTATGCACTGTCCTTGAAGTTGATTGGTCCACACCCGAGACAGCTTTCCTTAGAGCCTAGTTTCACATGGTGTTGGACCAGATGACGCCTTTTAATATAAACCCCGCGTGTGCGACGGGGGCTAACTCTCGATCCCATGAAGATGGAACAGATGGAGTGGACAATTCCTGTACCACGTTCCCCTGGCATCAAGCCACGGCACCTCCTCGACACCTACGGGATGGGAGTTTCACGACATCTTGTGCGTGCGCTGATCCGCCAACCCTCACTGCTGCTGCGTCCACAGCGCTGGGTCACAGGCACGCGCCACCATCGCCCCGACTAATGGCAATGACTTTATTATGAATCATAATTACGGCTCTTTGTCAATCCACTGCTGGATGAAGGCCTCCCCCAAGCCGTGTCGGATATGAGGGGGTTCAATATAGATTTGAAGTTTTCGTGACTGCAGGGATCCATACTTCACCACGCATTCCCTGCTCTTTGCAGAGGTTCACAGTTCTACAACCTATTTATTTTTATTTTACTAGGTACGCCCCACTGAGATATCTATATAGCTCTTTTTCAGAAGCGACCAGGCCACAAAATGAAAATTCAACGAAGTGGCTCATCATTACCTGGAAATATGTAGGAGCCAAACACTCTAAACGCGACATTCATTCTAAATGTGCAAAACTCCACGTAACCACGGGGAGAGAGAGAGAGAGAGAGACACGCAAACTCCAAATATACAACAGGCGTCAGGGGGTCGGGATCGAACCGACAACCTCCTGCACACCAGGCGAGGTAGTTAACATCTCCTAGCCACGGTAATACAGTAGGCCGACCCCTGCTTACTACCGTGGACCGAACGAGCCGCACAAAACAAAAGTCGACGTCGAACATCGCAAGTTTGACCTTGGATGCTTCATGGTCTTAATTTTGGCAAAAAAAAAATTGAAGAACATCAGACGTCACGTGGGATGGTCGTCACCACGCCGACTGCACGAAAAAAGAAGTCCGGGCCATCGTGCAGAAGTGATGAGTGCGGTTCAAATTCACTAGGTAAACAAGCAGAATAATAATAAAATCAATAAGGTTTGCAGAGATAAACACACGGACACATTTGTGCTGTACACATATACGATGTACACAACGATAAAGATCCCCCGTATAGCATTAACAGACTGTTGGGGCAAACGCTGTTCGCGAGTAGCACCTATGAAGGCCGGCACGGCACGGGAGTGAGTGGCCAGCACCACGCCCGGCCGCCTTTGTCTCCCCAGTGGCGATGATTTTACACACCGCACCAGCTACTCAGTTGAGGTTTAGTCGACGTACACATACACACAAAGACATTCACAGATGCACGGAGATTTAAATGCACACTCGCACACACACAGAGCGAGAGAGAGAAAGAGAATTGGCAAGCGCTGAGGCTCAACCGCTCGTAAATTTGCTGCCCCCTCCTTCCCCCCCCCCCACCTCCCGCCCCCCTCTAATCGGCACTTGCCGCCCCTTTTGGCGTAAATAAATAAAAGCAACCAATTCATTTGGAAATTTAAGAGCGCGCATTCGGGAGAGAGCACTCAGGGTTACTCCCCCCGGAGACTTTGCCTAAATCGTCCCGCTCGGAGCGGCCCAACAGATGTGAATGGATCGTCGTCGCACACTCGACTCGCGTGGGTCGCTCGTTCGCGATGGTCGCTCACTCATTTCCAAATGAATTGGTTGCGCTTCGAAACGTGGCTTCGTCATGCGGAAACTGATATCAGCCAAATGCTCTCAAGTCCAAACGCACGCGTGATGTTCATTTTAAATGTGGAGGGAAAAACCGGAGGACTCGGAGAAAAATCCACGCGGCCACGAAGAGAACATACAGCAGGCGTCAGGGTCGGGATCAAGATCACGACATCCTGCATACCGTGAGAGGAAGTTAACATCTCCTAGCCACCATGATGATGATGATGAGAGAGAGAGAGAGACACGCAAACTCCAAATATGCAGCAGGCTTCAGGGTCGGGATCAAACCCACGACCTCCTGCATACCGGGAGAGGGAGTTAACATCTCCTAGCCACCGTGATGATGATGAGAGAGAGACACGCAAACTCCAAATATACAGCAGCAGGCTTCAGGGTCGGGATCAAGCCCACGACCTCCTGCGTATCAGGCGAGGGAGTTAATATCTCGCCAACGCGGCTGGACTCGCCTGAAAAACAGTTCTGAGGTTCAGTGAAGCATTCCAAGTGAAATAAATATCTACGTCTGCTCAGTGCACTCAAAGCACAAAGAACTGTACCTTCACATTTAATTTCTGTCATTTGTTGAAATCTATTTTAAAAGAAAATTATTAATTTCTTGATGCTGGCAAGATCTAACAACACACACACAAACAGGTGTGCAGCACTGTACGTACAAAGCCTCTCAGCCTTGTCCAGAACACCAGCTCAGCAGAACTGAGAAACACAAACCCAAAGAGGTGAGAAAATGTGGTCGTCCCAACACACATAAGTGACAAGACAAAAATGTAGATCGGTATCGTCCTCACTGGGACTCATCAGTACAACACGGTCAACGTTCACTGCTGTGGTACGCCTCTGGGAAGCAATGCTGTATACACGTGTGACCTGTTGAATCTATTTGTTTCCAGCCTGCATGAATGCTTCTGTTTGCAATGGGGTGATCTCGTTATTTACAGGGTTCAATTGACACCGGCTGATGGTGTCAATTAAGATGCCGGGCGGCGCTAGCTACGCACGTTGCCTGCAATCCAGCGATGTGGAGGCAGGAAGGGTTGGTGTAACAAGTGAAAGTTGTTAAACTCCAATCTTAATTTGGAGCTTTCGTGACTGCAGGAATTACTCTTTGGTTCTTTCGGTAAAGTCACGTATAAAGATACAATAATAAATTAAATAAAAGCATACGACGTTTCGATTGCAACACAAGCAATCATCATCAGGTATAAATTAAATAGATTTTTCTTGCTATTTTATTTATACCTGATGATGATTGCTTGTGTTGCAATCAAAACGTCGTATGCTATTGTGAAACTCCCTTTTCACGTCAGCTTCGAGGTGCCATACCCTGTGCTCACCAGAAGAAGGCGGTACAGTAAACGTGAACTCCACCTGTTTCATCTGTGCGGGATGACAGTGCTGTTCCGCTCGCACGCGTGCTTTTAATCAGCAGGCTCCAGTATCAACCCACATGTACGCGCGAATTGTCCGACAACACCTTAACCCTCTTCTGTTCCGATGGTTGTGCTTGTACGTCGTTACGTGTACGTCATCGGCTTTTTCTTCCGATTCCGCTCCAATGACATAGACGTATCGGAACGTGACCGGAAGAACTGAAATAAAAAAAATAACTTCATCGGTACGGAGGCTCTCACAAGGCAGTGCGGAAGGTCGTGTGGCACAGGTTGGCGCCAGCTATCGTAGGGTGCGGCCGTGTCGCTACGGGTCTCTGCTGTGAGTAGCAACGTCTTTAAAAACGACGGCGCTGCGCCACTCGAAATATAATTAATGCCTAGCCAGGATGGTCATATTCTTAGGGTTTTTTTAGGTAAAGTCACGTAGGTAAAAAATTTAAATTAAGAAAAGTAAAATAAAAATAAAATAAAAATCACGACGTTTCGGAGGCAACACAAGCTTCCGTCTTCAGGTGGAACCGTCACAGCACGATAGCTGTATCAAGTAAATGAGAGATTACAAGAGATACCACTCCGTATATATAATTGTTGAGGGGGGGGGGGGGGGGGGCCAGGAACGGCACACTTTTTATTATTATGGTGAGGTGCGGCTTGAGACTACGGCTAGCCTACATACCAAAATGGTCATGTCTATGCGCCGCTTGTCGGTGGCAGCCCCAACAGTCTGGAACAATATCCCTCCTGACATTCGCAGCATCACCTCAATTGCCTCCTTCAAGAGAGACTTAAAAACTCACCGTAGAAAAATCCACGCGACCACGGGGAGGGGGGGGGGAGAGAAAGACACGCAAACTCGAAATATACTGCGGGTGTCAGGGTCAGGATCGAACCCACGATCTCCTCCATTGCAGGCGAGGAAGATAAAATCTCCTAGCCACCTTGGCACCCCAAGGAGACGGAGCGATGAAATCAGCTCGTGCGGAGGTGCTGTGTGAATAATTCCATCGCAGGATCGTTGAGAGATGAGGCCTTCATCCAGCAGTGGACGGAGCACGGCCGACAATGACTGTAATAATATAATTAGTTTAATTAACCAATATTCATTTTATAATCCGTCACAACGCTCCACACCACCACATATTCAACTTCCTGTCTGAAGAACACGAAACACAATGTTCGTAGTCTGTCTGTTGCCACCCGATCCACTACGCAAATGAGAATTATGGGTAAATCAAATGCCACACGTCCGTCCATCACACCCCCCCCCACCCCAGATGAATTACAATCGGAATTATATATTTTTGTTGCATAAACACCACTTGCCAATTACATTAGCCTTGGCGTCCCAATATGATTTAAGCCGTGTACTTAAAACGGCAAGGACGCTTCAGCGGGCGCACTGGACTTGCAATCCAGAGGGGTGCCGGTTCAATTCCATCTCGCAGTGTAGAAACGATGGTCAAAGTTTCGTGTTAAATCTCCACTACCCCCCACCACCCAAACTCCACACCGGTTTTGTCCACCTGGCAGCATAAATGGGTACGCCATAGTTAGTCTATCGGCAGGTGATGCAAGGTATGTTTGTATGTATATTCTCGCTCACGGCCAACACCGGTGACGATTATCTGAACCGGTCCTGGGCCTCCTTCCCCTAGGTCGACTCAGCCTCAAATGAGTACCTGGTGCGGTGTGTAAACATCGCTACTGGGGAGACAAAGGCGGCCGGGCGTGGTGCTGGCCACCCACCCCCTCGTGTACCGTTCCGGCCTTCATAGGTGCTCGCTAACAGCACTTGCCCCTACAGTCTGTTAAGGCTACACGGGGGGATCTTTGTCGTCGTTGAACTTCTCTCGCACCGTACGTAGTCAACCGTGCTAATCGGAGGTGCCGGGGGAAGACCAACTAAACACGATAAGCAGTTCTACAGAAATTAGTTGTTTTTTATGGTGGGGTAAAATGTGGGGAACTCTGAGCCACAGAAGGGTAGTAATAAAATAATAAAAATAAAACATAATAAAATAACATAATATAATAAAATAATATAAAATCATATATTATATTACTTTATTATGTTTTATTTTTATTATTTTATTACTTCACTTCTACGTGACTTTACCGAAAGAACCAAGAAGATGAATCCCTGCAGTCACGAAAGCTTTAAATCGAAATCTTAGCCACAGTTTAAATTAATGTCTTACTTTATATTTTTCGGAACGATGGTCGTTTGGCTTGGATTAGGGGCCGTCCATAAATGACGTCACACACCTGGGGGGGGGGGGTCAGACATTTGTGACGTTGTGTGACGAGGGGGGGGTGGGTTTGAGAAATGTGACGTCACATCAAAATGCGCAACTTTAAGTAAATATAGACAACACGTTCTACTTAATTAAATAGACTTTTTAATAAATGTTTTCTCCTACAACATCAGAGTGCAGCGCCACATTAAATACGCACTACAATGACAATAGTTTAAAGCGATTTGAAGCATGTTTTTTTTTGGGGGGGGCAGAGCTTTGTGACGTCATATTTGAAGGGGGGGTCTGACTTTTTGTGACGCCGTGTGACGATGGGGGGGGGGGGGGGGGTCAAAAATCATCAAAAATCGCGTGACGTCATTTATGGACGGCCCCTTAGGTATTCTCGGCGTAAGGCACTAGCACTACACTATAAGCTATGCCTATTAATAATGATAATATATTTACGTAATCGATATTCAGGCACGCTTCCGCAGTAATCGTAAATATCTCACTACTAACGGGAGATGGATATGGCGTGCCCAGGTTCTTGTAGGGCCGAGGGTCTCCTTCTGTTTCGAAGGCCCCCGTGTTACTGCCGCCGCTGTGACTCGCTTGAGTGCGCGGAAAACACAATTTGACGATGACAAGATCATCTCCGCTGTTAATTTATCTCACCTTAGGGGCCATCCAAAAAATGACGTCAAACGCAAACGGCCAGTCGGGGAGTGCGTCGAGGCCTCTGATTGGTGCAGGGAGGCCTCAAAGGGCATTGGCTAAGAGCGGAGGGACATGATTGGTGGAGGAGAGATTCAAACGTTAAAAAAGGCGGGAAACGAGGGGGTGGGGAGGGGGTGGACGGTTGAGAAACGTTGGAGAAAGGGGGGCGGGGATTGTGGTGAGCGAAGCTTCCAGAAAGGGGGGGGCTTAAGGGGGTCTAAAAGGGGAGGGGATTGTGGTGAGAGAAACTTCCAGAAAGGGGGGGTGGCTTATGGGGGTCTAAAAGGGGGGGGGGGGGGTTGGGGTGAGCGAAGCTTACACAAAGGGGGAGGGGCTTAAGGGGGTCTAAAAGGGGGTGGGGATTGTGGTGAGCGAAGCTTCCAGAAAGGGGGGGGGGGGGCTTAGCAATGAAAGTGGTGTCGTGTCCTAATTGAAGGCTTCTTCTTGGTTCTTTCGGTAAAGTCACGTAGAAGGGAAGTAATAAAATAATAAAAATAAAACATAATAAAATAATTCTCACGACGTTTCGGCCACAACGCAAGCAGCCGTCCTCAGGTGAAGACCAGGTCTGTCGGGGAGACAGCGCCGAAACGTCGTGAGAATTATTTTATTATGTTTTATTTTTATTATTTTATTACTTCCCTTCTACGTGACTTTACCGAAAGAGTCAATAAGATGAATCCCTGCAGTCACGAAAGCTTCAAATCGAAAAAATGAAGGCTTCTTAGTAAAAAGGAGGGGAAAAAAGAACCGTGTGTGGTGACGGACGTTGTTATAAAAGTGTTACAAATAAGAACTTAGCGCACAGACAGTTTAAAATGAAATGAACGGGTTGAAGAAGCCTTTTCGGCCAAGGCGTTACCCTCACCCGCCAATGGAAAACTGTTCCCCACCACTAGATAGGAAATTCAAAGTTCATTTCAAAAGTTAATTTATTAGGCATAGCCTGAGGTGTGGACTCGAGTCATGTGACTTGGACTCGAGTCAGACTCGAGTCATGAATTTGATGACTTCAGACTCGACTTGGACTTGCATAACAATGACTTTGTCCCACCTCTGAGGTGTGGACTCGAGTCATGTGACTTGGACTCGAGTCAGACTCGAGTCATGAATTTGATGACTTCAGACTCGACTTGGACTTGCATAACAATGACTTTGTCCCACCTCTGGGCATAGCCCTGTGAGCCATTCGGCTCTTGAATCGGGTGCAACCGCATCAAACAAAAAACAAAATCATGAACAAGAAAATATCTTAAGTGACTATGTGCAAACAGAAAATCCAAGCAAAGACAGCAAAATATTGCCAAAAAATCACCGTACACCAAGGAAGACAACTTTGATCCCAATAAACGTAACTTAATATTGAATCTCTCCTCATACGAGTCGTCGTTACTTAGTAGGGAGGATGAGAGACTAATGCAGATTAAAATACTCGGTAGATAACGGGTAGGCCGCGATGAGACCACGGCGCTTGGCTAGCGGGTCTGCCGGGGAGTGCGCGCTTTGGTCGGTAGGGCCGTGAAGCAAGAGGCGGGTCGGTTTCATTTAGCGCGGCGTAGTTTTAATAACTCCCAAGTTATATTTTAGTTTTTTATTAATGTGACCGGGCTTCTCGACAGGGGTAAGCGCATATTAACGACACCTCATACTGCAGTTTTAAGCCTTGTTGGATCATTCATAACGAGAGTAAATGCTACAGACGGACGGGTCGAACGGATATAAGTTTTAAAACGCTTCCGAGTTGCGAGCTCCTACCACGTTACTGAATAAAAGTGGACAAATTAACGAAGACTATCCTCACGAATGCACCGTCAAACAAATGTAAACATCAGTGGGTTATATATGTATATTGACTTATATAGAATATCCTCAGGTGACCAGCTCGCAACGTGAAGCTGGTCCCGTGGTGATTGATGCCTGCAATCATCCAGCAGTGGATCGAAGAAAAGACGTTGACGCACAATCACCAAACACAAAGGTTTTGTTTCGATTTAAAGCTTTCGTGACTGCAGGGATTCATCTTCTTGGTTCTTTCGGTAAAGTCACGTAGTAGGGAAGTAATAAAATAATAAAAATAAAACAATAAAAGAATTGTTTTATTATAATAATAAAAATATAACATAATAAAACAATTGTTTTGTTATGTTTTATTTTTATTATTTTATTACTTCCCTACTACGTGACTTTACCGAAAGAACCAAGAAGACACAGGTTTTGTGTTCGATCGCGTCAATATAAAGTGTGTCGTTAAGCCCGCCACCACCCAACACGGCCAATTAATTAGGCTTGTCACATGAACAAAAAATGCCAAGTCGTTACTAGTACAGCACCACCGGTGTGTTGGGGAGCAAATCTACAACATTTACAAACATTTATTTAAAGCTTTCGTGACTGCAGGGATTCATCTTCTTGGTTCTTTCGGTAAAGTCACGTAGAGTGGGGTGTGTCATTCAGACTCTGTCTTCTCGACAGACCTGTTCTCCACCTGAGGACGGCTGCTTGCGTTGTGGCCAAAACGTGAGAATTATTTTATTGTTTTATTTTCATTATTTCCATTCTACGTGACTTTACCGAAAGAACCAAGCAGATGAAACATTTACAAATTACGCCAAGAGAAATAGGAACAAACATGGATTAGATAAACATACGCGGGTCAATGACATCATCCAAACTCATCTTCTTGGTTCTTTCGGTAAAGTCACGTAGAAGGGAAGTAATAAGCAGCCGTCTTCACTTGAAGACGGCTGCTTGCGTTGTAGCCGAAACGTCGTGAGAATTATTTTATGTTTTATTTTTATTATTTTATTACTTCCCTTCTACGTGACTTTACCGAAAGAACCAAGAAGATGAATCCCTGCAGTCACGAAAGCTTTAAATCGAAATCATCCAAACTGTTGAGAATTGTGAGGTTGGCTTCATCGTAATTTTTTACTTCCTACTGGAGGAATCCGATAAGCTGCAAAGCTCTTTCTCACACGTGTGCAGTCGGGGACACGTGGCGAGAACGGTACGGAACGGGCTTGGGTCGGATGCGTCAAGACTGAAGGTCAAGGATAGGGGCTAGGAGATGTTAACTACCTCGCCTGGTACACAGGAGGTCGTGGGTGTGAGCCCAACCCTGACGCCTGCTGAATATTCTGAGTTTGCAGTGTCTCTCGTTATCATCACGGTGTCTAGGAGATGTTAACTATACCTCGCCTGGTGTGCAGGAGGCCGTGGGTTCGATCCCGACCCTGATGCTGTATATTTGTAGTTTGCAGTGTCTCATCATTATCACGGTGGCTAGGAGATGTTAACTACCTCGCCTGGTATACAGGAGGTTGTTGGTGCGTTTCCGACCCTGATGCCTGCTGTATATTTGGAGTTTGCAGTGTCTCTCATCATCATCACGGTGGCTTGGAGATGTTAACTATACCTCGCCTGGTGTGCAGGAGGCCGTGGGTTCGATCCCGACCCTGATGCTGTATATTTGTAGTTTGCAGTGTCTCATCATTATCACGGTGGCTAGGAGATGTTAACTACCTCGCCTGGTATACAGGAGGTTGTCGGTGCGTTTCCGACCCTGATGCCTGCTGTATATTTGGAGTTTGCAGTGTCTCTCATCATCATCACGGTGGCTAGGAGATGTTAACTACCTCGCCTGGTACACAGGAGGTCGTGGGTTCTATCCCCATCCTGATGCCTGCTGAATATTCTGAGTTTGCAGTGTCTCTCGTTATCATCATCACGGTGACTAGGAGATGTTAACTACCTTGCCTGGTGTGCAGGAGGCCGTGGTTTCGATCCCGACCCTGATGCTGAATATTCTGAGTTTGCAGTGTCTCATCATTATCACGGTGGCTAGGAGATGTTAACTACCTCGTCTGGTATACAGGAGGTTGTCGGTGCGTTTCCGACCCTGATGCCTGCTGTATATTTGGAGTTTGCAGTGTCTCTCATCACCATCATCACGGTGGCTCGGAGATGTTAACTACCTCGCCTGGTGTGCAGGAGGTCGTGGGTTCGATCCCGACCATGACTCCTGCTTTATATTTGGAGTTTTAATTGTCTCTCTCTCTCTCTTTCCCCGTGGTCGCGTGTATTTTTCTCCGTTGTCCTCCGAGGTTTTCCCCTCTACATTTAAGAATCAACATCACGCGTTTAGAGTATGTGGCTACCGCTATGGATTTCCACGTGATGACATTAAGCCCACTTCGTTGACCTATCATTTGTGATCTCTCTTGTAAAAAAGCAAAACATCTCAGCGTGTTCTTTACCTGGTAAAATAAAGTCATAGCGGAAGGGCGGCCAAGGGATGGAATGCGCCCGAGTGGATGTCCCAACTTGGGAGATGGAGCGATAAAATCCGCTTGAACATTAAGTTCAGATATACCTGTGAACCCCTTATCAGTGCCCTACCTGATTACAGACCAACTCAGGCCATATTAGTCACCCCGTGTCCTTATACATCTCAACGTTCATCCCTTAAAGTCCCGTCACGAGAGAAAAACCGACAAAAAAAGTGTCCGTATTGAAATGACTGCATGTCGTATGGACCTGAAAACTCAATGTGCCAGTACAAAATTACGGGGTAAACCGTATGGGTTGACACGGTATGAGATAGCAACAGCGGCTTAGGGTGTTGAAGCCTTCATCCAGCAGTGGATTGACCACGGCCGATGATGACGACAGCGAGAAGCTCGCATCACTCGACGAGCTCTCGCTGGGTTAAATCAAGTGAGAGATCTCGATCAATCAATCGCCCCATCAATCAAGCGCTCCACTTAAACAGACTTGTGAAATCAATTGCAGTGGGCTTCCTCAGCCCTGTGTGTGTGTAAATATAATGCCCCCCACACACATAAAATATTTAAACTGCTATTCTTCTAATCGCTGTTGGCAATTTGACCGAGTTACAAAAACAATGTCCAGCAGATGGCGGTGTGTACGTGGTTTTTAAGGGTTGAAACACGAGACCCCCCCCCACCTCCCCCCTGTTATTTTTTGCATTAAATCAGCGGTTTCGTAACCTTTACTGGAGCCTTGTTGACACCCTCCGGTTTTTCAAGCGTTCAAAACATTTACAATGTTCATTCATACATAGGGTTGGATGAAACGAAGTAAGTTGTCATTTACGTGCCCGTGTGCTTAATTTGTGTTTTCGATGATTTATCTTCTAATAAAAAAAAACATCTGGACATGATGTCTCGCAAGCGGTGCCGGATTATCCTGGTAGCAAAAGTAGCTACAGATGCTACGGGCCCCGCAACTTTCAAGGGCCCCGCGCTAAATGCAAGCTATCAATTCCGGTTCACTGATTCTGCACTTGCTCTATTACTACAGTACTATACTGCCTTCAACTTTTATGAACGACTGAGTGTTTAAGGTGAGCGATTTGTCGTAATATCTGGCTGCATAGCAAGTATAAAAAAAATACAATGACTTTCCTATGCAAGTAAAACATTTATGTGTTTTCATATTCATGTGTTTTTATTTTATTTAGGGGCCATTTATAACATATGCTACAGACCCCGCACTAGCTTGATCCGCCACTGCTCGCAACCCCCAGAAAGGGCATCTCGCACCCCCCGTCTGGTGCGAGATGCACCCAAGGTTAAGAAGAGCCACGGTGTTAAATCAATGCTGTCCGACTAAGGAGGAGTGGGTTGAAAGCGTCAATGCACAACGCTCTGTGTGCGTCAATCTGTGCGTCCGTTTGCATCAGAATCAGGTGACCTCAAGTGTTAGCACAAAGGCGCGTTGCATTGTTTCGAAGTCGTGCCTAGTGTGCGGATGTGCGTGCGAGTGTGTGTGGAGCGGTAGCGTAGCTGTTAGCTACGATTCTCGCTCACGGCCAACACCGGTGACGATTATCTGAATCGATCCTGGACCTCCCCTAGGTCGACTCGGCCTCAAATGAGTACCTGGTGCGGTGTGTAAACATCGCCACTGGGGAGACAAAGGCGGCCGGGCGTGGTGTTGGCCACCCACCCCCTCGTGTGCCGTGCCGGCCTTCATAGGTGCTCGCGAACAGCACTTACCCCTACAGTCTGTTAAGGCTATACGGGGGATATTTGTGTGTGTATGTGTGTGGAGTGGTAGTTTAATGATTAGCGCACTCCGCTCACACTCAGAATATGTATACTGGAGGAATCCGATGAGCTATTAAGCTCTTTTTCACGTATGTCCAGGAGAGGACACGGGGGTCAGTAACGTTACAACAACAATGCAAGAAACACGATAGGAGTGCAAAGTATAGGAAAGGTTAACAAATCAGGTAAACAAAAATAAGGAAACAAATAAAACTAAACAATATATTTTATCTCACCAGGTTAAAGCCCACTGAGCTATTAGCTTATTTTTCGGAAGCGACCTGGCCACGAGTGATAGCTCAACGAAGTGGCTTATCGTGTGGTAATGTACAGCAGCAAAATACTCTAAACGTTGAGTCACGATATATCTCTGTCGCAAAAAAAAAGTTCCAATGAAAATTATTAAATTTGTAGCGTAAAGTTGTGTCGTCGTTAGGGATTTACCCCGTAAAAAACCGGGTAAATATATCAAAGGGTGGGAATAAAATTAGTTGAAGATACCATTCAGAGCTACATACCGCACGAAAACGCGTCTTTTACTGCTAACGAAATATTCGTGAATATTAAGTTCAGTTTTTATGGAGGAGCGTCACTTGCACAACATCCATCACGCAATGCCGCGCAATCCGCAAGACACGGAAGGCGCAATTGATGTCGCGATGTTTTACAGCCAATCGAGTGGAGTTTACACGTGTTGGACGAAACCCCCAACGCAAACACGCCGTCTCATACAGATGGGACAGATGGAGATTTAGCCCGCACTTTCCGTGACCCAACGGGTCTCTTGATGGGGTCTACAGACAATAGACAGATCAGTCCCTGACACGTGGGTCATTCGACGACAATAGACTGACCGACTCGATCGCTCGTTGATAACGTACGGGCGGCACACGAAACAGATGATACCAAACACTCGGAAAAACGTCAATTGTGTCAGAAAGTCGCCTTGGAACATTTGACAGTGCAATGTGGGGGGCGGGGGGGGGGGGGCATGGTTACAATATGTTGTAGTTTGCGAGACACTCTCCCATTTATCTCTCTGTCTCCTCCCCACCCACCCTCCCTCCCTCTCCTGTCTGCTCCCCCCCACCCCCCCAACACGCTCGCACCCCCCGTTCACAAAAGGCGCTGTCGCAGTGGTATGTCCTCTGTGATGTTTTATTGAGAGAATTGCGAGGAAACGTCAAGGAAAACCAAACGGCTACTCTGGCAGCGCACGGAAATTTCGCTTTTTCAGACACGTGCCTGCCACGCGCTTCCCCTTGATTAGATATAGACAAAGACGACCCCCTCCGTAGAGCCTTAACAGACTGTTGGGGCAACAAAAGACAAAGATCCCCCGTATAGCCTTAACAGATTGTTGGGGCAAGTGCTGTTAGCGAGCACCTATGAAGGCCGGCACGGCACACGAGGGGGTGGGTGGCCTGCATCACGCCTGGCCGCCTTTTTCTCCCAAGTGGTGATGTTTACGCGTCGCACCAGGTATTCATTTGAGGCTGGGTCGATCTAGGGGAGGCCCAGGACCGGGACCGGTTCAGATAATCGTTACTGGTGTCGGGCGTGAGCGGGGATCGAACCCGGGTCGCCAGGTTCATAGCGCAGCGCGCTAACCGCTACACCACCGCTCCCCCTTACAACAACAACCGCCATTCGCCACTAAGTGGCGGTGACGTCACCACGACGCTTGTGCCAGGCTATGTGCACCTTGAGGCCACGTGAAGTGTAGAAGCCCGCTGGCAGGAGGTCACAGGGCAGACAGACCCAGATGCCACAGGTCGACTGACTGAGACTACTGGCTCATGCACCACCTGTGCTCCCTACTGTGCCAACTTGCTGTGCTTTATTCACCCGGCGCTCGTTGTTGTGAGCGTCGCTCCTCCGCCCTCCGTTGTTGTTGGAGGGCGACTGCCTCCACAGAGGCCGATCTTGACACTGCTGGTACCAGTCATCGGCAAGTCCACTCAGCTCCACGTCCTCCTGTACCACATCACTCCATCTCTTCTCTAGCCCGTGCCGCGCCCGTTTAGCCCCCTCGATCCGGCCGAACAAAAGCTGTTTAGGCATGCGGTGGCTGGGCATGCGTGCTACATGACCCAGCCAACGCAGCCTTGCCTGCCGGAGGAGCTCACCGATGGGACTTTGTCCACATCTTTACCCCTTACACACACCACACACACATACCACACACACATACATACCACACACACACACGACACACACGTACCACACACACACCACACACACGTATACACCACACACCTATGGCAGGTGAGGATAAAGAAGCAGCCCTGCAATTGCTTGCTTAAGCCACTGTTGGGCTGCTGTCGGTTAGAGACATCCATTGTGTACACGTATGTTTAACGTCTTTCGCGCCGTACGTAACTGGACTTATTTTGATCCCATACGTAGTATGTATGTTGAACTTCCTTCGCACCGTACGTTGCATGAATCTATGTTGAACTTCGTTGGCACCGTACGTACTATGTGTATGCATGCTGAACATCTTTTGCAGCGTACTTAGCCAACCATGCTAATCGGAGTTGCGCGGGGGAAGGTCACCGATGGATGGTGATTGATGTACGACACTCGTGTAGAGACACACAGAGAGAACCCATAGACGAACGCAGGAATGATTTGGCCACCGTTGGATACCCGTGTTCACATTGTCCAAGTTCGTAAAAAGAAACTCACCTCCATACTCTTTGGTTCTTTCGGTAAAGTCACGTAGGTGAAAGAAAGAACCAAAGAGTATGGATCCTTGCGGTCACGAAAACTTCAAATATAGAAGAAGGAAAAAAACTCACCTCCAAAATTGCTCGATTGTGATTTTCACGCGGCAGCAGCAACAGCAACAACAATCATCGTCCCGTCCTACTGGCAGACTGATGGTGCCCGTTAGCTGGCCACGTGATGAGTCATCTTGTGCCGCACAGGGAGAGCTGCCACCGGGGGATGTCCTTCGAGTGTTCTAAGATGAGCTGTGGCGCTGGAAGTTGCCGAGCGTTGTAAGCAAGCTCTATCTTAATGCATAGATTAGTAGTGCTATCATCACGTGCTATGAATAAGGTCATCACTCGAAACGTTGCCGATTATATATATTGTTACTTTTACATCCGTAGTGTTACATTATTGAGGATTGTGTTGACTCTGTTATTTGCTCTTATGCACCACTGCAAACGCAGCATCACCGAATCATTAGTTTCATTATTACGACATATCTTTCTTCATATTGAGTGTCAGGACAAAGAGCAAATATTGAGCAGCCAGCTCTCGGTTCGTGCCTAACGTGGCCTCTATCCGACAGCCACGTCAAGGAATGTGCCTCCGACCTCTCATCAGATCTCGGAAGCTAAGCAGGTTTGAGCCTGAATCGTGCATGAATGGGCGCCCGTTGTGGACACAGGTTGTCATCGGGTTCGCAGGACTACGTAGTGGTGAGCAGAGGGTGGCCCAGGACAAATGCATTTCGAGTTAAAGCTTTCGTGACTGCAGGGATTCATCGTCTTGGTTATTTCGGTAAAGTCACGTAGAATGGAAATGAAACATATACAATAATTCTTATTTTATTATGTTTTATTTTTATTATTTTATTATTTCCATTCTACGTGACTTTACCGAAAGAACCAATAAGACAAATGCATTGTTGTACTGCACTTATATGCCCGCCCCCTCCAAGCACCATTTATGCGTGCTGCCTTCACTAACCCGCACTGACCAGCGAGGTGAAGTATGGTCAAATAACCTCCACGACCCGCACGGCGTGGGGAGACACCTCATCCAGCAGTGGATTTACGAAAGGGCTGTGCGTGTACATGTGTACACACGCTTTTTCCTAACCCTAACACTATCTCTACCGATAATCCTGTCCCGTAATCCAACTGATAACTGAAATTCTATAATTGCCATATCTCTAGCACGAGCTTATCCTCAGCCATATCTTTAATCCTACCCGATGCCCAAATTTAATCCTTACCCAACCCTTACAGTATTTAAAAGTGTAACACTAACCCTATCTAAACCCTAACCCTAACAATAATCCGAAAGCGATCCCATGCCCTGTACACTAACCCGTAGCCTATCTCAGACCATAACGCCAAAGGCCTGTCTATAACACGAGCTTTCACACTCACCCAATCCATCTTAGACGACCCAACGACAACAACCGACGTTCGCCACGAAGAGTCTGGGACGCCACCACGGGGCCTCTTGTGCCACGTTGGGTGCACTTCGAGGCCACGTGAAGTTGTCGAAGGCTCGCTGGCAGGTCACGGAACAGACCCAGCAAGGTGTCATGGGCCCACCGACTGATGTGACGAGCACAGCGTTCGGCTATTTAAGGACCGCCGCTCCGTGGCACCGTTCTTGATCGAGGGCCGTCTCGTGTTCACCGCACCGTGCATCGCGGCTCCTGAAATATTGAGGTTTTTTTTTTTTAACCGAATTCTAAAAAAAATGGCTCTTGTTGTTTCGGTTGCCGACCCGCCGGGACTAGCAGATGCACCAGCCGTGGCCACTACTGTGCCAACTCGCTGCACTTTATCCGCACGACGATCCGCTCGTTGTTGTGAGCCACCAAGAGCTCGTCAGTGGCAGCACTAAAGGTCACAAAGAGGTCGTCAGGGGCAGCACTAAAGGTCATCAACAGCACGTCAGGGGCAGCACTAAAAGTCACAAAGAGCACGTCAGGGGCAGCACTAAAGGTCACCAAGAGCTCGTCAGGGGCAGCACTAAAGGTCACCGAGAGCTCGTCAGGGGCAGCACTAAAGGCCACCAACAGCACGTCAGGGGCAGCACTAAAGGTCACCAAGAGCTCGTCAGGGGCAGCACAAAAAGTCACAAAGAGCACGTCAGGGGCAGCACTAAAGACCACAAAGAGCACGTCAGGGGCAGCACTAAAGGTCACCGAGAGCTCGTCAGGGGCAGCACTAAAGACCACCAAGAGCTCGTCAGGGGCAGCACTAAAGGTCACAAAGGGCTCGTCAGGGGCAGCACTAAAGGTCACAAAGAGCTCGTCAGGGACAGCACTAAAGGTCATCAAGACCACGTCAGGGGCAGCACTAAAGGTCACCGAGAGCTCGTCAGGGGCAGCACTAAAGGTCACCGAGAGCTCGTCAGGGGCAGCACTAAAGGCCACCAAGAGCTCGTCAGGGGCAGCACTAAAGGCCACCAAGAGCTCGTCCGGGGCAGCACTAAAGGTCACCAAGAGCTCGTCAGGGGCAGCACTAAAGGCCACCAAGAGCTCGTCAGGGGCAGCACTAAAGGCCACCAAGAGCTCGTCAGGGGCAGCACTAAAGGCCACCAAGAGCTCGTCAGGGGCAGCACTAAAGGTCACCGAGAGCTCGTCAGGGGCAGCACTAAAGGCCACCAAGAGCTCGTCCGGGGCAGCACTAAAGGCCACCAAGAGCTCGTCAGGGGCAGCACTAAAGGTCACCGAGAGCTCGTCAGGGGCAGCACTAAAGGCTACCAAGAGCTCGTCCGGGGCAGCACTAAAGGCCACCAAGAGCTCGTCCGGGGCAGCACTAAAGGTCACCGAGAGCTCGTCAGGGGCAGCACTAAAGGTCACCAAGAGCTCGTCCGGGGCAGCACTAAAGGCCACCAAGAGCTCGTCAGGGGCAGCACTAAAGGTCACCAAGAGCTCGTCAGGGGCAGCACTAAAGGCTACCAAGAGCTCGTCAGGGGCAGCACTAAAGGCCACCAAGAGCTCGTCCGGGGCAGCACTAAAGGTCACCAAGAGCTCATCAGGGGCAGCACTAAAGGCCACCAAGAGCTCGTCAGGGGCAGCATTAAAGGTCATCAAGAGCTCGTCAGGGGCAGCACTAAAGGTCATCAACACCTCGTCAGGGGCAGCACTAAAGGTCACAAAGAACACGTCAGGGGCAGCACCAAAGGTCACAAATAGCTCGTCAGGGGCAGCACTAAAGGCCCCCAAGGGGACCGCCAGTGGCAGCACTAAAGGTCACCAAGAGGTCGTCAGGGGCAGCACTAAAGGTCACCAACAGCTCGTCAGGGGCAGCACTAAAGGTCACCAAGAGCTCGTCCGGGGCAGCACTAAAGGTCACCAAGAGCTCGTCAGGGGCAGCACTAAAGGTCACCAAGAGCTCGTCAGGGGCAGTACTAAAGGCCACCAAGAGCTCGTCCGGGGCAGCACTAAAGGCCACCAAGAGCTCGTCCGGGGCAGCACTAAAGGTCACCAAGAGCTCGTCAGGGGCAGCACTAAAGGCCACCAAGAGCTCGTCAGGGGCAGCATTAAAGGTCATCAAGAGCTCGTCAGGGGCAGCACTAAAGGTCACCAAGAGCTCGTCCGGGGCAGCACTAAAGGTCACCAAGAGCTCGTCAGGGGCAGCACTAAAGGTCACCAAGAGCTCGTCAGGGGCAGCACTAAAGGTCACCAACAGCTCGTCAGGGGCAGCACTAAAGGTCACCAAGAGCACGTCAGGGGCAGCACTAAAGGTCACCAACAGCTCGTCAGGGGCAGCACTAAAGGTCACCAAGAGCTCGTCAGGGGCAGCACTAAAGGTCACCAAGAGGTCGTCAGGGGCAGCACTAAAGGTCACGAACAGCTCGTCAGGGGCAGCACTAAAAGTCACGAAGAGCTCGTCAGGGGCAGCACTAAAGGTCACAAAGAGCTCGTCAGGGGCAGCACTAAAGGTCACCAAGCGCACGTCAGGGGCAGCACTAAAGGTCACAAAGAGCACATCAGGGGCAGCACTAAAGGTCACAAAGAGCTCGTCAGGGGCAGCACTAAAGGTCACCAAGAGCTCGTCAGGGGCAGCACTAAAGGTCACCAAGAGCTCGTCAGGGGCAGCACTAAAGGTCATCAAGAGCACATCAGGGGCAGCACTAAAGGTCACAAAGAGCACGTCAGGGGCAGCACTAAAGGCCACCAGGAGCTCGTCAGGGGCAGCATTAAAAGTCACCAAGAGCACATCAGGGGCAGCACTAAAGGTCACCAAGAGCTCGTCAGGGGCAGCACTAAAGGCCACAAAGAGCTCGTCAGGGGCAGCACTAAAGGCCACAAAGAGCTCGTCAGGGGCAGCACTAAAGGCCACAAAGAGCTCGTCAGGGGCAGCACTAAAGGTCACCAAGAGCTCGTCAGGGGCAGCACTAAAGGTTACCAAGAGCACGTCAGCACTGAAGGCCCCCAAGGAGACCGCCAGTGGCCCGCGGGCCTTGCGACGAAGGACACGGCGCTCGATGTCTCCACAGTGCCATAAACGAGCAGCACGGCACTCGGTCGAGAGAGGGGAACACGCGAATCAGAGAACACGTGCACACGTTCGGGACATCGTGTTGAGTTGAGCAGAGTCGCTTGGGCTTGGGCAGGGAGGGATGATGATGACGACGACAATGGCGACCGGACGGTTGAGACTGGAGATGGAGTGACGACAGCTAAGGGGTAGTCCATAAATGACGTCACGCGATTTTGGACTTTTTATGACCCCCCCCTCGTCACACGGCGGCACAAAAGTCAGACTCCCCCCCTCAAATATAACGTCACAAAGCTCTGCCCCCCCTCCAAAATAAAACGCTTCAAATCGCTTTAAACTATTGCCATTGTAAGTGCGTATTTAATGTGGCGCTGCACTCTGATGTTGTAGGAGAAAACATTTTTTTAAAGTCTATTTAATTAAGTAGAACGTGTTGTCTATATTTATTTAAAGTTGCGCATTTTGATGTGACGTCACATTTCTCACCACCCCCCTCCTCGTCACACATCGTCACAAATGTCTGACCCCCCCCCCCCCTAGGTGCGTGACGTCATTTATGGACGGCCCCTAAGAGACCTTGAGCAAACGAGCATGCACCGCTCCATGTAACTCCGTGGTTTTTCAGTTTTTTCTTCAGTTTGCATTCATTAGGTATAGCCCTGTGAGCCATTCGGCTCTTGAATCTGGTGCAACCGCAACAAACAAAACACAAAAACATGAACAAGAAATCATTTTAAAGTGACTACGCGCAAAAACAGAAAAAAAATCCAGTAAAAAAACTGCAAAAATCTTCCAGAAACAAGCACCGTACACCAACGCTGTGTGGTCACCAGGGTCGCGCTCGTCACACACAAAGTTGCGTGCCACACGTGATCTCGTCATGGAGCACGGACCATCATCACGTGAACTCCGCTCAACCTCGCAGCAGCAGCAGTAGCAGCAGCAGCGGCAGCAGCAGCGGCAGCAGCGGCAGCAGCAGCAGAAGCAGCAGCAGAAGCAGCAGAAGGAGCAGCAGGAGCAGCAGCAGTAGCAGCAGCAGGAGCAGTAGCAGCAGCAGGAGCAGAAGCAGCAGCAGGAGCAGCTGGAGCAGCAGTAGCAGCAGCAGCGGCAGCAGGAGCAGCAGAAGCAGCAGCAGCAGATGCAGCAGCACCAGCAGCAGCAGCAGTAGCAGCAGAAGCAGCAGCAGAAGCAGCAGCAGCACCGGCAGCAGCAGTAGCAGTAGCAGCAGAAGGCAGCAGCAGAAGCAGCAGCAGTAGAAGCAGCAGCAGGAGCAGCAGGAGCAGCAGCAGAAGCAGCAGCAAAAGCAGCAGTAGCAGCAGAAGCAGCAGCAGCAGTAGCAGCAGAAGCAGCAGCGGCAGCAGCAGTAGCAGCAGAAGCAGCAGCGGCAGCAGCAGTATCAGCAGAAGCAGCAGCGGCAGCAGCAATAGCAGCAGAAGCAGCAGCGGCAGCAGCAGTAGCAGCAGAAGCAGTAGCAGCTGAAGCAGCAGCAGGAGCAGCAGAAACAGCAGCAGAAGCAGCAGCAGCAGCGGCAGCAGCAGTAGCAGCAGAAGCAGCAGCAGAAGCAGCAGCAGAAGCGGCAGCGGCAGCAGCAGTAGCAGCAGAAGCAGCAGCGGCAGCAGCAGTAGCAGCAGAAGCAGCAGCGGCAGCAGCAGTAGCAGCAGAAGCAGCAGCAGAAGCAGCAGCAGAAGCAGCAGCGGCAGCAGCAGTAGCAGCAGAAGCAGCAGCGGCAGCAGCAGTAGCAGCAGAAGCAGCAGCGGCAGCAGCAGTAGCAGCAGAAGCAGCAGCAGAAGCGGCAGCAGGAGCAGCAGCAGCAGTAGCAGCAGAAGCAGCAGGAGCAGCAGCAGCGGCGGCGGCGGCGGCTCTTGGCTGTTGGGCCGTCGAACAAAGTCGGCGGTGGTCACCGCAGCTTCTGCGGTCCGTCTGGAACGCTCTTCGCTTCCGATGTTAGGACGCAACTGCAGCTACGCGCTTTTAAATCATCATCATCATCGTCTAGATGAACGAACTCATTTCTTTAGAACTGATTTTCGTGTTTGGTTTGGTGACCTCCCCCCGCCCCACCCCACCCCCCGCACACCTCCGATTTGCACGGTTGGCTACGTACGGTGCGAAAAAAGTTCAACATACGTATATTCATAGTGAGTGCATGTGAAGGCCGGCACGGCGCACGAGGGTGTGGGAGGCCAGCTCCAAGCCCGACCGCCTTTGTCTCCCCAGTGGCGATGTTTTCACACCGCACCGGGTTCTTGAGGCTGAGTGAACCTTGGGGAGGCCCAAGACCGGTTAATAACAATCGTCACTGGTGTTGGCCGTGAGCGGGAATTGAACTCGGTTCGCCGGCTTTCTTAATAACTGCACCTGCCCCAACAGTCTGTTAAGGCTATAGGGGGAATCTTTGCCGTTAGTGGCGGTGTGACTATATATTCTTGTATTTCTTCTTCGTGTGCATCCGTTATGCGCATACTTACTTAAACATGTACCTACGTATGTGTATATGTGTGTGTTTGTGTGTTCGCCCGTGTGCGTGTGTGCGTGTGTGCGTGTAGCATGTTGGATAATTTGTCTTCTCTCTCGCTCTCTCTCTCTATTCCACTCTCTCAATCCCTTTCCCCAGCAGACCCGTGCCACTAATAGTATCCGTTAATAACCACAAATACATATGTAATGGATCTAGACACAGAGGCCAGTTTGTTTGACTGGCCTGCCGTCAAATGTTCTCAAACAAACTGCGGTGTCGGGTTTAAAACAAAAAAAAAATTACGCCCGGCTCCGAGAAGGTCCTGGGAAATTGCGAGAGGGAGGGAGGAAGGCGAGGGAGGGGAGGGAGGGAGGAAGGGAGGCGAGGGAGGCAGGGAGGAAGGGAGGCGAGGCGAATGACGGAGGGAGGAAGGGAGGCGAGGGAGTAGAGGGGCAGCAGGGAGGGGAGGGAGGGATGGAGGGGAGGGAGGCAAGGGAGGGAGGCGAGGGAGGGAGAGAGGCAGGGAGGGAGGCGAGGGAGGGAGGGAGGCGAGGGAGGGAGGGAGGAAGGGAGGCGAGGGAGGGAGGAGGAGGCGAGGGAGGGAGGGAGGCAGGGAGGGAGGCGAGGGAGGGAGGGAGGCGAGGGAGGGAGGGAGGAAGGGAGGCGAGGGAGGGAGGGAGGCGAGGGAGGGAGGGAGGCAGGGACGGAGGCGAGGGGAGGGAGGGAGGCGAGGGAGGGAGGGAGGAAGGGAGGCGAGGGAGGGAGGGAGGCGACGGAGGGAGGGGCAGGAGGGAGGGGAGGGATGGAGGGGAGGGAGGCGAGGGAGGGAGGCGAGGGAGGGAGGCGAGGGAGGGAGGCGAGGGAGGGAGGGAGGGAGGAAAGCGAGGGAGGGAGGGGAGGGAGGCAGTGAGGGAGGGGAATGAGGGGTAGATGGAGGGAGGGGTGGGAGGGAGGAAGGGGCGGGAGGGAGGCAGGGAGGGGAGGGAGGCAGGGAGGGAGGGAGGCGAGGGAGGGGAAGGAGGGGAGGGAGGCAGGGAGGGAAGGGAGGCAGGGATGCGAGGAGGGGGAAGGGAGGCAGGGATGCGAGGGAGGCAGGGGAGGGGAGGGAGGCCAGAGAGGTGAGAGGTTGAGAGATGCAGCCAGAAGTCGCAACAAAGAGTTGCAGAAGCGCGTGTTTGTTCAATAACGTTCCACAAAAACAAGTCTGGAACCAACAGGGATGAAGGGTTCCATTGAGAGACGCAAAGCGAAACACGCGAAATAGAGGACATACGCAGGCTAGCCTAAAGTGTGGGGTTATTGGCAGGCGATAAGATTCGTAATCGATTTTTTTGCGTAATGATCTTGATCAAATGTGTGTGTGTGTGTGTCGTGACACCCCGCCCGCCTCCACCACCCGGTTTCTCGGGGACACATCAGAATCAGAATCAGAAAGGGTTTTATTCGCCTTGAAAGTTCGCACAGACAAGGAATTTACTTTGGCCGGATGGTGCATACATTCAACATATAGGAATCTTAAATCTTAAATAAGTGTTCTTCTTGGTTCTTTCGGTAAAGTCACTGCTTGCGTTGTGACCGAAACGTCGTGAGAATTATTTAATTATGTTTTATTTTTATTATTTTATTACTTCCCTTCTACGTGACTTTACCGAAAGAACCAAGAAGATGATTCCCTGCAGTCACGAAAGCTTTAAATCGAAACTTAAATAAGTGATTTACAAGTCTAACTATACTAAAGGTACACGTCTAACTAATACTAAGGAGCTAAAGTATGTAAACATTGAATAAAATAAAATCTAAAATATACAATAGCTATAATATACAATATAAAATTACAAAAATGCAAATTGGGTAACATAGTGAAAATATGGCAGGGTGTCATTGTGCCGATATTGTGTTAAAGTCAATGGTCAGCACCCCCCTCGCCCCCCCCCTGCCCCCCCTCGCCCCCCTCGCCCCCCCTGCCCCCCCCCCGCGTGTCACGCCTCCCTATAAGGTGGCACGACCGGACAGCCGGGCAGTGGGAGGTAGAGACGCAAACATCCAGCAGAGGATTGACTAGGGGCAGGAGAATTGTCGATTTCGTAATAATCGAGATAATTGTTGTTGTGTCGATTTAAAGCTTTCGTGGCTGCAGGGATTCATCTTCTTGGTTCTTTCGGTAAATGCATAATGCACGGGCATGATATGACTTTGAAACCCCCCGCCCACCTCCTACGCATTCAACAAGTAGTGACTAATTCCATAACTGCATTTCCCATAAATAAATTCCTCTTGATATGCAAATTATTTTGTCAAGGCGCTCTTCCCTCTCCAACCCAGCTTAAATATACGCTGCCAAGCCTGGTGGTGTTCATTCAGATGCTGTCTTTCCGACAGACCCGTTCTTCACCTGAGGACGGCTGCTTGCGTTGTGGCCAAAACGTCGTGAGAATTATTGTATTATGTTTTATTTTTATTATTTAATTATTTCCCTTCTACGTGACTTTACTGAAAGAACCAAGAAGATTGTTGTTGTTGTTGATAATTGTTTTTTAACCCTTTTATCTGGCAACAAAACTGACACCTTTTTTTACAAGGAGTCATGTTTGCATAGACCACAATACCTGCGGTCGTAATGCAAACAAAAAACACAACTCTGATAATGTATGCACTGTCCTTGAAGTTGATTGGTCCACACCCGAGACAGCTTTCCTTAGAGCCTAGTCTCACCCTGGTGTTGGACAAGATGACGCCAAAAGGCGCACTAAAAGGGTAAAAAACCAATTATCATATTTTTTTATTCTGGTAAATGAGGTTCCAATGGTGTTGTTGTTGTTGCTTCGGCCACGTAGCGACGGTCACGCCATGAAGTCAACACCCAGGAATGTAGATTAAACATCCAGGAAGTCAGAATATACCCCCAGAGGAATACACACCCAGGAAGTCAGAATACACACCCAGGAAGTCAGAATACACACCCAGGAAGTCAGAATACACACCCAGAAAGTCAGAATACACACCCAGGAAGTCAGAATACACACCCAGAAAGTCAGAATACACACCCAGGAAGTCAGAATACACACGCAGGAAGTCAGAATACACACCTAGGAAGTCAGAAGACACACCTAGGAAGTCAGAAGACACACCCAGGAAGTCAGAATACACACCCAGGAAGTCAGAATACACACCCAGGAAGTCAGAATACACACCCAGGAAGTCAGAATACACACCCAGGAAGTCAGAATACACACCCAGGAAGTCAGAATACACACCCAGGAAGTCAGAATACACACCCAGGAAGTCAGAATACACACCCAGGAAGTCAGAATACACACCCAGGAAGTCAGAATACACACCCAGGAAGTCAGAATACACACCCAGGAGTCAGAATATACACCCAGGAAGTCAGAATACACACCCAGGAAGTCAGAATACACACCCAGGAAGTCAGAATACACACCCAGGAAGTCAGAATACACACCCAGGAAGTCAGAATACACACCCAGGAAGTCAGAATACACACCCAGGAAGTCAGAATACACACCCAGGAAGTCAGAATACACACCCAGGAAGTCAGAATACACACCCAGGAAGTCAGAATACACACCAGGAAGTCAGAATACACACCCAGGAAGTCAGAATACACACCCAGGAAGTCAGAATACACACCCAGGAAGTCAGAATACACACCCAGGAAGTCAGAATACACACCCAGAAAGTCAGAATACACACCCAGGAGTCAGAATATACACCCAGGAAGTCAGAATACACACCCAGGAAGTCAGAATACACACCCAGGAAGTCAGAATACACACCCAGGAAGTCAGAATACACACCCAGGAAGTCAGAACACACACACAGGAAGTCAGAATACACACCCATGAAGTCAGAATACACACCCAGGAAGTCAGAATACACACACAGGAAGTCAGAATACACACCCAGGGAGTCAGAATACACACACAGGAAGTCAGAATACACACCCAGGAAGTCAGAATACACACCCAGGAAGTCAGAATACACACACAGGAAGTCAGAATACACACCCAGGGCGTCAGAATACACACCCAGGAAGTCAGAATACACACCCAGGAAGTCAGAATACACACCCAGGAAGTCAGAATACACACCCAGGAAGTCAGAATACACACCCAGGAAGTCAGAACACACACCCAGGGAGTCAGAATACACACCCAGGGAGTCAGAATACACATTCAGGAAGTCAGAACACACACCCAGGAAGTCAGAATACACACCCAGGAAGTCAGAATACACACCCAGCAAGTCAGAATACACACCCAGGAAGTCAGAAGACACACCCAGGAAGTCAGAATACACACCCAGGGAGTCAGAATACACACCCAGCAAGTCAGAATACACACCCTTTTCTCTGACAATTAGTTATGAACGCTGGCATTGACTCGCATATAGATATCCATAAACTCAAATAGAGAACCATGAATTCGCACAGATTTAGTAGTGGTCGAGTAAGATTCTTAATTGTAGCCTCAGCCCGGTCATCAATAGCTGCGTCACGGTGACGAGATGTTAACTACATCGCCTGGTATACAGGAGGTCGTGGGTTCAATCCCGACGCCTCTGCTGTATGTTTGGTGTTTGCGTGTCTCTCTACCCGTGGTCGCGTGGACTTTTCTCCGGGGCCTCTGGCTTTTTTTTCTCCCTTCCACATTTAGAAACACGCGTTTAGAGTATGCCGCTGCTGCTGTACATTTCCACGTGATGATAATCCCACTTCGCGTGAGCTATCATTTGTGGCATCCAGGTCGCTTCTGAAAAAGAGCTCAGTGGGGTCTTACCTGGTAAAATAAAAACAAATAGTTTACATGAACAATAAATGTTTGGCTCTTTTCTAAATTGGTCAACAACAACCATGAATTTGACTGTCTTGCGACAAATATTGCTCTCCCTTAGTGCAGGCCGGGTGGGTACGAGCCACCAATAAAAAGAAAATCTCACGGTTTTTTTTAAATTCATTTGGCGAAATTCCTGCGGCTTGATTGACACGTGAGACGGTGTGCTGGTTATTCAGCTCCGAGTGTGGATGCAGTGTCGGATTATCCTAGTAGCAACAGTAGCTACATATGCGACGGGCCCCGCACTTTCAAGGGTACCCGAGCTAAATGCTTCCAAGCTATCAATTCCGGTTCAGTGATTCTGCACTTGCTCTATTACTATTAGTACTATACCGCCTTCAACTTTTATGAACGACTGCGTGTTTAAGGTTAGCTATTTGTCGTGTTATCCGGCTGTATAGCAAATGAAAAAAATACAATTGCTTTACTATGCAAGTAAAATATTTGTGTTTTAATATTTACGTTTTTTTATTTTATTTAGGGCCCCTTTATAACATATTCCACAGGCCCCGCGCTTGCTTAATCCGGCACTGTGTGGATGTTGATGCGTATGGACGAACTGTTCGGGGCACGTGCTGTTCGCGAGCACCTATTGAGGCTATCTAGTGGCACGAAAAGGTTCGTGTGGACAGCAGCAATATGCCCGACCGCCTTGGTCTCTCCACTGCCAATATTCACGTGGCCGAGAATCAAAACTCATGTGGCGGGATTCATAGTGCAGCTCGCTAACCCCGTACACAACCCCACATACAAGAGACAAAGGTCCCCTTATAGCCTCAACGTGTTGTTGGGGCAAGTGCTGGTCAGCGAGCGTGCAAGCACACGGACGCAAAGACAAAGGTCCCCCGTATAGCCTTAACAGATTGTGGAGACAAGTGCTGGTTAGCGAGTCGCCTTTTTCACCCGAGTGGCGATGTTTACAGTAACCGCACCAGCTACTAATTTGAGGCTGAGTCGACCTAGGAGAGGCCCAGGACCGGTTCAGATAATCGTCACCGGTGTTGGCCGTGAGCTGCAATCGAACTCGGTGTCGCCGGGTTCGTGGCGCAGCGTCGCCAACCCGCTGCGACATCTCCTCCTGCGTACAAAGACAAAGATCCTCCCCCCCCTGCATAGCCTTCGAAAACTGTTGGGGCAAGTGCTGTTAGCGAGCGAGCACACACGCACAGACACACGCGCAGACACCACGCAGACACAATTATACAACCCGGAGCTATGTTGTCGACACTCACATTGCACTGACCACTATAGCGTGTATTGAAGTTCACACGTGCGCATACAACCCCGTTTTGTTTGTCGATATAATTACGCTCTCCATGGTCTCCCAGGGCAAGAAGCCACCTGCTGTTGCTCGAGGATGAGGTCTCGTATTTTGAGCTCTCTGCAACCACTCTCCCCTGAGCTTTTGGAGTATTCTTTCTTCCCCTCTCCATCCTCTCTCTCTGTACCCCCCGCCACCGCCGCCACCACCACCACCAACCCCCTCTTCTCCGTCCCACCACCACCACCATCTCTCTCTCTCGGTCTCTCTGAAGCTCTGCACCTTTAAATGCCACTGGATCTGCACCCCCCCCCCCCCCACCACCACCACCCCCACCACATTCTGGATGCTCACTACCGGGACTCTCTAAATATAATCTGGCAGATGCCGCACCCGGACAAAATAAAATATATAAACAAATACGAGGATGAGGGCGCAGCCCCGCAATGGCTCGCTAACTCCGCTGCCAGCGGATGGGACCCCTCCGCTTAACTTGAACGAGTTCAAGAAAGTTCCCACCACGTTGGAGGGTTGATTTTTGATCTCCCCTTCAACGCTAACGAGACGTCTTCTTCTTGAAAGAGGTGGGAATGCCCACACTTGACCCACCGGCTGGATGGAGGCGGAGAGGGGAGCGGGGATTTAAGAAACGTGCCCCCATTGTTTCAACTGCCGCACCCTGAGATCGAACTGACCCAGTGACCTCCTGGATTGCAAGTCCGGTGTCTTAACCAATACAGCACCGTGACAGCTTCCCTTACACACACACGCACACACACACACAGATCAAACAATACATTAGTTGTTGAAACAAATCTTTGATATTTAATGCCAATTACCAGGAGTGTCATATTATATCAGAGTTAAACTTGTGCGAGTCTACATTGGTTGTATCCGGGCAAGTGTCAAACATTGGCTCGTTAATTATCTATTGTCCCCGGCTTGCTAATGCGAGCAATGCTGCAAGCATTACCAAACCACCACCTCCTTGCAGCGATGACTGCATTCCCAGGGTCACGTTACAAGACTCTGTCTTGTTCATTTCATCATTATTATTATTATCAAACTCATCAATTGGGATTACACCGCTGCCACCATCGCTACCCTCCTGCCCGACCAATGGCAGCCCAACAGCCGAGTCCACCTTGTGTTGCCGCATAGGGACAGCTGCCGCTCGGGGTGCCCCTAGGCGAGACCGCATGGCAGTCTTCACCCCCTCTCCCCACTGGCAGACGAACTGCCAATTTCAGGCCAGGAGCCGAGTAAACCTTGTACCGCGTAGAGACAGCTCCCATTGGGGGTGCACCCTCGACTAGACCGCGTAGCAATCGTCGCCCCCCTCCTGGCAGGCGAACTGACAATTGCAGGCCACGTGCCGAGTCAACGTTGTGGTGCCGCACTGGGACAGCTGCCACTGAGGGTGCCCCTGACTGGACATCTGTGAAGAAAGAGCGTCATTAGCCCACCATGCTCTTCCAGTCTAAATGAAGGTAACGATGACGAGTCAAACGTGCTGAGATGCGATATGGTGATGTGAAGGTGTGATGTGATGTGGTGATGTGAAGGTATGATGTGATGATGCGATGTGAAAATGTGAAGATGTGATGATGCAATGTGATGGTGTGATGATGTGATGCGATGATGCGATGCGATGATCTGAAGTCGCTTGTCGCGTGTTCAACTCTCGCTCTGAGATGCTCCGCTGTAAAGAAGGGCGGCTCTGATCAAACTACTACTCACGATTATTATTATAATTAATATTATTGCTGTAAGTGTATTAAACTAAAATTAGTATTTTTTATTTTACCAGGGAAGGCCCATCTGACCTATTTAGCTCCTTTGCAGAAGCGACCTGGCCACAAACGATCGCTCGGCCAAGTGGCTTGTCATCTTGTGGGAAATTATCGCTGCCAAAGACTCGAAACGCGCGATGTTGATTTAAAATGTGGATGGTTAAACCAGAGGACCCGGAGAAAAACCCACTCGACCACGGGGAGAACATGCAAACTCCAAATATCTAGCAGACATCAGGGTCGGTGTCGAGCCTTCTGTATACCAGGCGAGGTAGTTAACATCTCCCCACCTTGTAGTAGGTTTTTACCCTTTTAAACTGGTACAAAACTGACACCTTTATTCAAGGCATCATGTTTGCAATAACCACAACACAAGTAGTCAAAAAAGCAAACAAAAAGAAACAACTCTGATAATGATAATAATATGCACTGTCCTTGAAGTTGATTGGTCCACACCCGAGACAGCTTTCTTTAGAGCCTAGTCCCCATTGGTGTTGGACCAGATGACACCAGAAGGCGTACAACTCAAACACAATGCAATATCAGAGTATTGAGAGCTCGGGGTAAGCATTAAAAGGGTAAAAACCTACTACTATATTTTGCCACTGGTAAAAGAGATCTCATAGAGTAAATCTCCCCACCTTGTATGCATGTATGTTGAACTTCTTTCGCACCGTACGTAGCAAACCGTGCAAGTCATTAGATGAGTGTTGGGTGGTTTGCACTTTCCGCGGTCGTTTGTCGAAGGGATCTTGCAGGTGGGACTCATCGCTGGCACTTCACGTTCTCACCTGGATCACCAAAATCAATTCGAATTCAGTTCCATTTAGAATCTCCCCGAGCGCGTGGAGGCGAAACGTCGGACACCGTGACCGAACCAGACGCGAGCACAACCCGGGAGCTTGAACGAGATTGACCCGCGGGTTGAAGTTACTTTTTGAGGTGGAAACACACGCGAGTTCAATCCCCGTTTACGTGTCAACTGAATCATCATCATCGTCATGAACATCGTCAATCTGGAGTTGGGAATGCGATCAGACTTTCACGCACATCTGACATTGATTGTCTTATTAAATCCTTTATATTAAGTTCGCATGCCAGCTTGCATGCTTGCTTGCTTGTGTGCTTGCGTGCTTGCTTGCTTACGACCGTGCAAATATTTCGGTCGTTTTTTAGCCCACTTCCCGTGATCCAATCGAGCTGACATTTTCCACACAGACTCGTTGTGCCAGACAATTAATGTTCGTGAAAAAAATTCCCAACAGTTTACACTTTTTAGGCAAAAAAAAATGTATTTTACATATATTCAAATAGAACTCATTCATCGCTTTGGCTGAACGTCACAGTATAAGAGCCCAGAGCGTAACCCCTCCACAGGCCGTGGCGGAGTAGCGCAGTTGGTAGCGCCCTCGCTTCCCATGCCAAAGGTCGCGGGATCGATCCCCGCGTCCTCCACAGGCGAATATATTTTTAAATCCTTTATATTAAGTTCGCTGCCACGCATATAAAGGATTTATAGTGAAAAACTTTGTTTTTACGGGTTATACTTATTGAGGAATAAGTTAGCATTGTCAAATTTAGGGTGAATCCGCTGCTGGATAAAAAACACCTCCCTATAAACTTTAATAAATAGTTTAAACTTAATTTGGAGCTTTCGTGACTGCAGTGATTATTATTTGGTTCTTTCGGTAATTCTTTCAGTTATTTCTCTAACCCCTCCCTCTCTCCCCCTCTCTCTATTTAAGGCCTCGACACAGAGGCGTAGTTTCTCTGTGTGCCTATGTTGGCTCTCTCTCTATGTATTTCTGTGATATCTGTCTGCTTATATGTCTGTCTATACGTTTCTGGTTCTGTGTTTTATCTCTCTCTCAAATTTAGCATTCTCAGGAAGAACGTAATCAACCAGGTGGGGTGTTGACTGTTATGTTATCCGACTCTCTGTTGTATTACATTACATTTCTAAGTATACCAGATTTGTGTTTCTATTTAATTTATACCTCATGATGATTGCTTGTGTTGCAGTCGAAACGTCGTATGCTAGTATAAAATTTAATTTATTATTTCATCTTTATACGTGACTTTTACCGAAAGAACCAAAGAATAATAAATAGTTTAGTTTTATTTACGATGACTCATGATGATGTTGTTGAATGAATGACGATAGCTGAGCGGCAAAGGGCCATCGACTTGGCGCGCGATGTACGACGGGAACACCTCCAGAGGACCGGGCAGACGGGCGCAACCCACTGCGCCACGCGGCCCTAGCGCGTACAAATGTAAACACGTACACAGAGGCTTAACAAACACAGCCCCCCACCCCCCGCTGCCCCCCCCCCCCCCCCATTACACCCCCTCGCTCTCTCATCCCCTTGCTGTCCCCATCATCACCACCACCACCCCCTCTCCCTCCTATTCCCAGCCCCGCGCGCTCTAATGTTACACTAAACATTGCCCCTGTATGGTGTGGAAATACGAAATGTTCACATTGATGACCTCATGGAGACCTTTGAAGAAGTGAGAGGAGGGGGGGCGGTGCGTTCGGAAACTCACCACGACCGCACGAACGCACCGCACGAGCGCATTGAACGATCACACCACACTGACGCATGAACGATCACACCGCACGAACGCATTGAACGATCACACCGCACTGACGCATGAACTGCTCACTCCACAGCGCTGCCAACGCAGCGCAGACCACCACACCGCCTTCCACACACCACCCGTATCAACACGCACACACACGTAGACACACACATAGACACACACATAGACACACACGTAGACACACACACACACACATAGACACACACACATAGACACACACACACGTAGACATACACACACACGTAGACACACACACATAGACACACACACACATAGACACACTCACACATAGACACACACACACATAGACACACACACACATAGACACACACACACGTAGACACACACACACATACACACACACACACATAGACACACACACACATAGACACACACCACCCTTATCAACACACACACACACATAGACACATACACCACCCGTATCAACACACACACACACATAGACACACACACACACGCACCATTACACACCACCCGTATCAACACACACACAGACACATAGACACACACACATCATCACACACTAACCCTATCAACACACACACATAGACACACACATAAACACACACACACATAGACACACACACCACCCTATCAACACACACACACAGACACACAGACACACACACACATAGACACACACACACACCATCACCACCACCACACCCATGCACACCACACCACGACACCGCACTAGCACACACCGTACGAAGATTCCTCGCTTAGCCTGTGACGCCCGGCTGCCTTTGTCTCCCTAATGGCGATATTAACACACCGCCCCAGGGTACTAATTTGAGGCTGAGTCGACCTAGGGGAGGTCCGGGACCGGTTCAGATAATCGTCACTGTTGTTGGTGGCCACGAGAGGGAATCGAACTTGGGTCGCTGGTGCTTTATAGTGCAGCGTGCTGACCGCTACACGACCGCTCCTAGCACCATAGAAAACCCGATCCCACATTAAAGACTTACACACCGCTCAACGTAAACCCACACAGCACTACACACAACCACAACACACCACAACAACACCACCACACTACACACCACGCAACCACCCCCGGCGTAATGTGCACTCCAAACCCTCCTCTCTTTACTAAACCACCACCACCACCACCACAAACACCACCACCAACAACAACAACCATCTCTCACTCCTCCCACTCTTCCACCTTTAATGTCACTTTTTTTTAGCAGGTGGCTTTGCTGAGCTGTTTGAAGTTTCACATCAGAGCCGACATCACTTGGAGGAGCCAGGTTCATTGACATCACGTTGAGGAAGCGGTGATCCGCAGACATTTACCACGATGTGTCTATGTGTGTGCGTGTGTGTCTATGTGCGTGTGTCTATGTGTGTGTGTGTGTGTTTGCGTGTGTCTATGTGCGTGTGTGTCTATGTGTGTGCGTGTTTGCGTGTGTGTCTATGTGTGTGTGGATGTGCGTGTGTGTCTATGTGTGGTGCGTGTGTCTATGTGTGTGTGTGTGTGTCTATGTGTCTGTGTACGTGTGTGTCTATGTGTGCGTGTGTGTCTATGTGTGCGTGTGTGTGTGTATGTGTGCGCGTGTGTGTCTATGTGTGCGCGTGTGTGCGTGTGTATGTGTGTGTCTGTATGGGGAGCGGTAGTGTAGCGGTTAGCGCGCTGCGCTACAAACCTAGCGACACGGGTTCGACTCCCGCTCACGGCCAACACCGGTGACGATTATCTGAACCGGTCCTGGGCCTCCCCTAGGTCGATTCAGCCTCAAACGAGTACCTGGTGCGGTGTGTCAACATCGCGACTGGGGAGACAAAGGCGGCTGGGCTTGGTGCTGGCCACCCACCCCCTCGTGTGCTGTACCGACCTTCATAGGTACTGTTCGCTAACAGCACTTGCCCGAACAGTCTGTTGAGGCTACACGGGGGATCTTTGTCTTCGTGTATCTGTATACGCGTCCCGAGTTCGACTCCCACTTACGAGCCAAAATCGGCGACTGATATCCGAACCGCTCATGGACCTCCCCTAGCTCGACTCAGCCTGAAATTAGGTGTGTAATGTAATAAAAGCCGCCACTGGGGAGACAAAGGCGGCTGGGCGTGGAGCTTTTACCGCACCACCCAACTATTGATGCCGTGCCGGCCTTCATAGCCCCCTCGCTAATGGCACATTCGCCTGTGCGGCTGTATGGGGGATCTTTGTCTTTGTGTGTGTATGGCCAGGTGTGACGGCACAGGTGATTAGGGATATAGTTATGGGTAGCGGTGGAACATTGGTGGCTTTTGAGAAGCGCAGAGACGCGCACGTAGAGAGAGAGAGACAAAGGCGGAAAGGGAGAGTTCACTCGATAATCCTGTCATGTTTATTTCATGCGCCGTGTTTCCCTGGCTAGGTAAACAACTTGAAAGTAAAACATGAATAATTTCTGAAACAGGAGCTTAAAACTCCTAATGAATGGGAGACAGCCAGGATGCGGCAACAATTGTTTAAATAAAAAATATAAAAACCTCAAACTACATCTCCCCGTTCAAATAGTTGTGGAAACTCTGCATGCCTATCGATGGTTGATGGGCAGTATTAATTTTCTTGATTTAAAGCTTTCGTGACCGAAAGAATTCATACTCTTAGGTTTTTTTCGGTAAAGTCGCGTAGGTAAAAAATAAAATAAAAAATTATTAAAAGTAATAATAGAAATAAAATGAAATAATAGCGTCGTGATTTATTATTTTATTTTATTTCTATTATTACTTTGAGTAATTTTAATTTTATTTTTTTACCTACGCGACTTTACCGAAAAAACCGAAGAGTATTCATTTTCTTGTCAGCGATCGTACAAAGACTCGCGTACACACACACACACGCAGAACATTTACAACATCCGACATTCGCCACAAAAGCGGGAGCGATGTTAGCGCAACGCTCGTGCCAGGCTAGGTGCACGTTGAGGCATTGCCACGTGAAGTGTTGAAGGGTCGCCTGCTGGCAGGAGGTCGTGGAATAAACGCAGGTGCTACAGTATGTGGGCTAGACAGACTGAGATTTTAGTTTTGTAAATAATCTTCATCGTTCTCATCACCGGTGGTCAATCCATTGGTGGATGAAGGCTTTGCCATACGGCCACCAACTCCAAAGATTCTGCGATGCTACAATCCATCCAGCACCTGCAGATGAACTCAAACGCATACACACATATAGACAAAA